>NC_073387.1:32340535-32640535 GCF_028641065.1 Leucoraja erinaceus | reverse complement strand
CATTTCTTTCCATTGCTATGCAGACGATACACAACTCTATCTCCCCCCGAAGCCCAAAAACCGATCAAATCTACTTAACCTTATCGACTGTCTCGAAGATATAAAGTGTTGGATGGCCCAGAACTTCCTCAAACTAAACGAGAGTAAGTCTGAGTCATCCTTCTTGGTCCCTCGGACTCAATCAAAATGATAGCAGGCAGCCTTGAAGCCTTACCCCATTACTCAAACCTCACGTCAAAAACCTTGGCGTGATAATTGACTCAGCATTGAAATTTGACAAACAGGTGTAGTCAATGCCGTGGTAAAAGCTAGCGTCTTCCAGCTTTGGATGATAGCTAAAATAAAACAGTTCCTCCAGTTTGATGACCTCGAAAAGATCATCCACCCATTTATCTCTTTTGTCCCGCCTGCAACTGGTCCATAACGCCGCAGCGAGACTCCTGACGGGCACCCGAAATAGGGACCACATCACCCCGATTCTGACCTCTCTCCACTGGCTCCCTGTGCGGTTCCAAATAAATTTCAAGATCCTTCTTTATGTTTACAAAGCCCTTAACGGGCTTGCCCCCACCTACATCAAAAGTCTGCTTACCCACCACACCACCTCCAGGTCCCTCAGATCGGCCGACTTGGGGTTACTGTACATCCCGTGGTCTAGGCATAAACTCAGGGCGACCGCGCCTTTGTGGTTGCAGCTCCTAGACTGTGGAACAGCATCCCTCTTCCCCTCCATGGACTCTTTTAAGTCGAGACTTAAAACTCATCTTTTCTCTCAAGCCTTTCTTGACATCCTCTGAGGGACGGCTATAGGTATGTATTTATGTATGTACTTAATCTATGAACCAACGTTAGTACCTCCACCAATGTAAAGCACTTTGGTCAATGAGAGTTGTTTTAAATGTGCTATAGAAATATAAGTGACTTGACTTGACTTGACCTGAGGACAACCCATGCGGTGAACAGAGTGAAGGTGAGAGGACTGTGTGCAGCAATACCAACTGTTGTACTGTCCTAACCTTAACCTTGTACAGATTTTAATGCTTGTCCATTTTCTCCCAAAACGTCTGCATTGAATGTCTTAAGCTCTTAGCATAAATATACTCCGAAATTATGCTGAAAATGGTTTTAAGGATTTTAGAAACCTTTTTGAAAATATCAGAATGGTGCAGTATGTGTTATTCTGATATTGTGATTAAATGTTAAAGGGGATAAAGCATTGTTTTAATTATTCAGCACAGTGGCACTGGTGGTAGAGCTGCTGAATCACAGTGGCAGACCAATCTTGACCTCGGATGCTGTCTTTGTGGAGTTTGCATGTTCTCCCTATGGCCGTATAGGTTTCTTCCAGGTGCTTCAGTTTCTTCCCACATCCAAAATGGGTTTGTTGGTTTCGTGACTCGGTGGGCCAAGGAGCCTGTTTCCATGTTGAATCTCTGCACTAAACTAAAATATGAATCTATATTACCCCCTGTATTAAAATAAAATATTATAGACATAGAAACATAGAAAATAGGTGCAGGAGTAGGACATTCGGCCCTTCGAGCCTGCATCGCCATTCAATATGATCACGGCTGATCATCCAACTCAGTATCCTGTACTTGCCTTCTCTCCATGCCCCCTGATCCCTTTAACTCCATCTTAAATATAGCCAATGAACTGGCCTCAATTACCTTCTGTGGCAGAGAATTCCAGAGATTCACCACTCTATGTGTGAAAAATGTTTTCCTCATCTCAGTCCTAAAAGATTTCCCCCTTATCCTTAAACTGTGACCCCTTGTTCTGGACTTCCCCAACATCGGGAACAATCTTCCTGCATCTAGCCTGTCCAACCCCTTAAGACCCCTTAAGAAAATAGCAGGATGATTTATTAATTTGTACATGTTCCTTTCCTGATTTATTATTGTTTGATTGATAAATGCAAGATTTGCATGTTTGCATTATCTCAATAATGTTAAACTGGAAGCTTTACGTTTATGCCACTGGAGTTTTGGAGTTTAATATGATTGCAGGAAAATGTGAGGTGTTCATTTTGGGAAGTCAAATCAGAGCAGGTCCTTCACAGTGAATGGCAGGGCTCTGGGAGTGTTGTAGAGCAGAGGCATCTAGGAATGCAGGTACATAGTTCCTTGAAAGTGGTGTCCAACATACATGGGGTGGTCAAGAAGGCTTTTGGCACATTGGCTTTCATCAGTCAGGGTATCGAGTAAAGAAGTTGGGATAGACACAAAATGCTGGAGTAACTCAGGATGTACAAAGGAAGATGTACAAAGTTTTTTTCCGAGAATATAGGTTTAAGGTGAGAGGAAAATTATAAAATAGTAACCTGAGGGGAAACGTATTCACACAGAGGGTGATGGGTATATGGAACTAGCTGCCACATGAGGTATTTGAGGCAGTTAATATAACAAATATAAAACATGATGGCAGGTACATGAATAGGAAAGGTTTAGAAGGCTATGGCAAACATGAGCAGGTGGGACTAATGTACATGGAGCATCTTGGTAGCATGGGTAAGTTAGGCCAAAGATAGATATATAGATATGCCATTTATTGTCACTATACATGTACAATGAAATTAAAAGCTGCTCGTACTCAGTACATACATATAATTTAGTACAAAAAACAAGAAATAGAAAAACAAAAACAGAAGGGAGAAGGGGGGGGATAGGTGCACAATTCTGCGGCGCTATACATATATACATATATACAGATGGAAGTCCGGGTGTTGGGCTGTAAAGTCAGTGCATGTGCGAATTAAGAGTAGTTGTAATTTTCGGAAAACAACTATTCTTGAGTCTATTTGTCCTGGTTTTGATGCACCTATAGCGCCTTCCAGAGGGCAGCAGGTCGAACAGTCCAAACGCAGGATGGGAGCTGTCCTTGATGATATTCTTTGCCCTGCTAAGGCAGCGGGAGGTGTAAATATCCATCAGGGAGGGGAGAGGGCAGCCAATGATCTTCTGTGCTGTCCTAGTTACCCTCTGAAGCCTCTCCCTGTCTGCCATGGTGCAGCTGCCATACCATGCTGTAATGCAGTATGTCAGCAGGCTCTCGATGGACGAGCGGTAGAAGGTCAGCAGCAGGTTAGAGTCCAGGTTGTGCTTCCTGAGGACCCTCAGGAAGTGCAGCCGCTGCTGAGCCTTCTTGATGAAGTGATATCAGCAGCGATATGGACGCCGAGAAACCGGAAGGTGTTGACCCTCTCCACACACTCGCCGTTGATATGTAGGGGGACTAAGTCGGTGCTGTGCCTCCTGAAGTCGACAATGAGCTCTTTTGTTTTCCTGGTGTTCAGAGCCAGATTGTTTTCTGAGCACCAGGTTGTCAACTTCAGGACTTCCTCACTGTAGGCTGCCTCGTCTCCCTTTGAAATAAGTCCGACTACAGTAGTGTCGTCAGCAAATTTGACGATGCGGTTGTTGTTGTGGGCCGGACTACAGTCGTAGGTGTAGAGACAGTATAAGAGGGGGCTTAGCACACAGCCCTGTGGGGAGCCGGTACTCAACCTGCGAGTGGAGGAGAGGTGGGAGCCGAGTCTCACAGTCTGGGGCCGGTTGGTGAGGAAATCTTTTATCCAGGCACATGTGAGAGTGGGGAGGCCGAGAGTGACCAGTTTATCAATGAGAATGTCCGGAATGATTGTATTGAAAGCTGAGCTATAATCCACAAAGAGCATCCGGACGTAGCTCTGCCCCTGCTCCAGATGGCTCAGCACAGAGTGGAGAGCTATGGTAATGGCGTCTTCCGTGGATCTGTTTTGGCGATAAGCGAATTGGTGGGGGTCGAAGTCTGGTGGTAGATAGTCCTTGATGTGCTGGAGGACCAATCTCTCGAAGCACTTCGTGATTACCGGAGTGAGGGCCACAGGACGGTAGTCATTAAGGCTGGTGATGGGAGACTTCTTCGGCACTGGGACGATTGTGGCTGATTTTAGGCAGGACGGAATAACTGCCTGGTCCAGGGAGAGGTTGAAAATTCTGGTGAAGATGGCAGTGAGCTGGTGGGCACACGCTTTGAGCACCTTACCAGGTACTCCATCTGGGCCGGTAGCCTTCTTGGGGTTCATTGCCAGGAGCACCCGTCTGACATCGTGCTCCCTGACAGTGAGTGGAGTAGTACAGGAGCCAGGTGAGGGTGGGAACAGGGCTGTAGCAGGTGAGTGCTGCTGTTGTGATGTTTCAAAGCGGGAGAAGAAGCAATGGAGCTTTTCTGCCAGCGGCACACTCAGGTCTTCTGACTTTGTGGCACAGCCACTGTAGTTGGTAATGACTTGTATGCCCCGCCATACCTCCCGTGTATTATTGCTGGACAAGTGGGATTCTATGCTCTTCTTATGGTCCGCCTTGGTTTTTTTAATACCACTTTTCAGATCGGCTCGAGCAGCCCTGTACAGAGCTCTGTCACCTGACCTGAAGGCAGCATCGCGGGCTCTGATGAGTGTGCCTTGTTCCTTTGTTGTATGAGTTACTCAAGAACCCGAAGAGTTACATTTTCTTGTCCTAACATGTTTGAAGTTGGGAAGCAAAACAATATTTCAAAAATGATCACCACATTGGAATTTTTTTTCTTATATTGGAAAATGAATTAGTTTAGTTTAGTAATGAGGAACAGTGAAAAGCTTTATGTTGTGTAATATCTAAACAAAAAGGCTATACATGATTACAATCCACAGGTAAATAAGGATTTAAAATAATGGAGCAATTGTAATGCATCATAAAAATAAAGCTGTGGTGATGGAATATTTTATATACTCACTTGATACACAAGAAGTCTTTGTTGGAAGTAAAATTGTGGTCTGGAAATCAGAATATATCTGCTATTTTCATATGTTTGCATTACTTGCAGGTGTTTTGAAGTGTTCACACCCATTTCTAACAATTCACCCATTTTGTACCCTTAGGGAAACTGGATTAGGCACTTCTGTGAAAATTTATTCTAACATGGGTGTTGTTTCTCCATTGCAGGCTGCACTAGTGATGCTATAATCAACATTGCAATCAGCATTTTTGATTTACAAATAGAAATTGGATCAAAAATATGAAAACCTATGACATTCCTTGTGCACTGACAGACAATCAAAATTCTTCCTGCAGAAATTAAAGAACAATATCTGAACTAAAGGATTTCCAATGGAAGGACACAAAATGCTGGAGTCACTCAGCGGGTCAGGCAGCATCCCTGAAGAAAATAGAGAGGTGATGGTTCGGGTCAGGACCCTTCTTCAGGCTCTTTTCCAATGGGCCATCATTCTTATATTTATTGATTCCCCTACTTATCTTTGAAGACAGGCAACACTAATGAAGAATGCTGCACCAACAAACTTCATAACTCTGGGGGGTAGAGGTGGGGGGCTTATTACCAAACACAGCTGTTTAACCCTTCCTCTGCCCTGACTTCCCAACCCCTCATTCTCTCCTGCTTTCCCTTGGTTTCCTCTCTCCCCTGTTTGCTCCCTATGCGTTTTCTTTACCCCCACCCTATTTTCCCTCATCTCTATTGCTATTACAGAGAAACGTATCTAACACTGTTGACTAATTTCCCGGTGGCATGTGAGAAAGTAGACGTAAGCTCAGCAAGGAACTGATCGCTCCGAACACTCAAGTTAGTCTCTCATACCTTTAAAGAGAGAAAATGAAAAATGAGATAAATTTTTCAGGCTTTATGGTGAAGTAGGCTAAAGATACAGATGCAGGAAGGTTTTGTGGAAAAGGAAGGGATGTTGTGCATGACTAAGAATGTCATCATTAATTGTGATTTTTTTGGTGAGCGAATGATAGGTTGCAGAAAACTCCACTATAATTTGCACGATTCTATTGATTGCAAGACAATAAGAACAGAGACAGCTGCTGGCTTCTTATCATCAAAAATGGCATTGCAGATTTACAGATTTGTTTTCTGTGAGATTTGAAATTAAGCCAAGCCTTTATGTTAACACACAAAGCACCAGCAGCTAAGTACCATCTGGCTCATTAAAACCGCAACACCTATGAGGCCTGGAACATCAAGATTAGACACTTCTTAACCCTCCCTTCCATTTCCTCCCAACTTTGCTTTTGCTTATTCTCCTGTGAGACGTACCAAAAATCTCACAAAAAATACCCTTGAGTATTTCCCCTCTGACCATCTTCTTCACACAACTGAAAGTAGTCGAGGATAAACAAAATATTAGTTATGATAACAAAATTTACCGTCTATGTAATAAGTTCCACTAAAGAAATTAGTGTATGAAACTAAAGTTCATGGGATTGAAGTAAGGTACTGACATGGAGAGATAACTGGTTGACAGACTGGAAACAAATAATAGGAATAACTGGGTCTCTTCCTCGGTGGCTGGCAGTATTAGGTCTGCAGCTATTCAGAATTTATACTCATATTTTGATGAATTAAATAAATGTAATATATTATACAATATAACATAAAAAGCTGGAGTAACTCAGCAGGACAGGCATCATCTCTGGAGAGAAGGAATGGGTGACGTTTCGGGTCGAGGCCTTGCTTCACTCTACAAACTCCAGAGTTGCTGCCTGTTCCACTGACTTACTCCAGTTTTTTGTGTCTACCTTCAATTTAAACCAGCATCTGTAGTTCCTTCCTGTACAATATAATGTACAGTATACTGGCGCCTGCTGGCGCAAGCAGGTATTGAACCCGGCGCTCGGAAGCCGCGGTCACGTGACTCTGGAGGTGCTGCTTGTTTCGCGGGCTTTTTGCTTTCGCGTGTTAGTTCAGCGCTGACCATTATTGTGGCCAGACGTGTATAGAGAACCTATGTACTGGGAACCGAACTTTTGAATAAAGATCTGTTGGAAACTTCAGTTGTCGTTCTTCAGATCGCCAAATTGGTGACCCCGACCTACCTGTCTAGCCGTAGTTAGAAGAATTGTGCAGGAAGAGAGCGTTCCCGCAGAATCAGCCAGCATGAGGCAGGGCTCGCTGGCCTTCAAATTGCCAGTCTTTTGGCCTGATCAACCTCAGGTGTGGTTCGCCCATGTTGAGGCACAGTTCCACCTCCATCGCATCGTTACGGACGACACAATGTATTTCCATGTGGTGGGGGCATTGCCGCAGGACTGTGCCTCGAGGCTGTTGCCCTACATCAGGGACCCGCCCTCCATCGCCAAGTACGAAGGGCTGAAGGCCCTCCTGCTGCACGCTTATGGTCTCAGCCGCAGAGACAGAGCAGCAAAGCTGCTGCACATGGACTGCATCGGCGATCGGTGATCGGCGGCCATCAACCATCATGGCGAAGATGTTAGCCCTGATGGACGGGCACCGCCCATGTCTGCTTTTTGAACAGGTGTTCCTGGAGCAGATGCCTGACGAAGTCCAGCTAATGCTCGCCGGAGCTGATTTCAGCGACCCTCAACAACTCGCGGAGAGAGCTGATGAACTGTGGTCACACAAACGGCGGGACATGTTTGCTTTCACCCGCCCTCTGGTCACACAGCGGGTGCAGCCAAGCTGACATCGGGGGGAGGAAGAAGAAGCCCAGTCCAGTGCCGAAGAAGAATCGCCGTGGCCTGTGATCTACGGTCAACGCCGATGGTGTTACTACCATCAACGATACAGACCCAAAGATGTCGGAGCCCCTGCTCATATCCAAGAAATGCCCCGGCCGATCGTTCATAAAGGCGAACGCAATCGGCCCAAACGAACGCCTCCACATCCGCGATCGACATTCCGGCCACCATTTCCTGGTAGACTCTGGTCCCCATGGCAGTATCCTGCCTCCGAACGCCCGAGATATTCGCGCCGGTAAGGTAGGACTCATCCTCTTGGCTGTTAACGGGAGCGATATGCGCACCTACGGTACGCGGACCGCGGACCTAAATTTCTACTCCCGCCAGTACAGGTGGAAATTTATCTTTGCTGACATCGCCCAACCGATCCTGGGAGTCGATTTCTTGTGCTCGTGCTCCCTGTTAGTCGATGTGCGAGGTGGACGCATGGTCCCTGTGTCGGAACTATGCCCTGCCAAGCCGCGCAATCCGTCAACGCCCCTACGGCAACTCGACGAGGTAGCTGAGATCCAGCAACCTATCGCAGCCCTGCTCGCCGACTTCCCAGGGTTGCTCATGCCCCGGTTCGACGGGGCCGTGCCCCGTCATGGCGTGGTCCACCACATTCCCACCGAGGGCCCACCGGTACACGCCCCGCGCGCTCCGTCTCCCGCCTGATAAACTGCGCATCGCACAAGACGAGTTCCAGCTTATGGAGGACCTGGGGATTGTCCAGCGGTCGGATAGCCTTTGGGCTTCCCCGCTGAACATGGTGCCCAAAGCGTCTGGAGGTTGGAGACTTTGCGGTGATTACAGGTGTTTGAACGCGGTAACCACAGCCAATCGGTACCCAGTCCCAAACATCCAGGATTTCTCGGCCCATCTGGAAGGCGCAGCCTTCTTCTCGAAGGTTAACCTTATTCGCGGGTATAATCAAATTCCGGTCCATCCCGACGACGTCCCTAAAACGGCCACCATCACCCCTATCGGCCTTTTCGAATAGCTTAGAATGCCTTTTGGCCTGAAGAATGCTGCTCAGGCGTTCCAAAGGTTAATGGATCAGGTCGGTTGGGGTTTGACATTCATATTCATCTACCTTGATGATATTCTGATGGCCAGCAGCTCACAGGCGGAGCATGTCAGGCACCTCTGCCTGCTTTTCGAACGGCTGCGCAAACACGGGTTGGTGATCAACCCTGTGAAGTGCCTGTTCAGATTGCGCTCCATTTCTTTCTTGGGTCACAGCATCACCTCCCACGGCGCGCAGCCACTGCCCGAGAAGGTCGACGCTACCCGCGCTTCCCGAAGCCCCTATCGGTCAAGGGTCTACAGTAGTTTATCGGGATGGTTAATTTCTACCACTGATTCGTCCCGTCAGCAGCTGCCATCATGCAGCCATTGTTCCAATGCCTGGCCGGTAAGCCCAAGGACCTGGTCTGGTCTAAGGAGGCACAGAAGGCGTTCGAGGGGGATAAAACTGCATTGGCCAACGCCACTATGCTAGAACACCCTAGGGCGTCAGCCCAAACGGCCCTCACCGTAGACGCTTCCGACGTCGCGGTAAGCGCCTTCCTCAAGCAACGCGTAGGTAGTCGCTGGGTGCCGCTGGCATTTTTCAGCAGGCAGCTGCGAGCATCTGAAGTTAAGTATAGCGCTTTCTACCGGGAGCTCCTTACACTCTACCTAGCGATCCGCCATTTTCGTTGTTTCCTGGAGGGGCGCGCTTTCACTGCATTCACAGATCATAAGCCACTAACGTTCGCCTTGACCAAGGTATCTGACCCCTGGTCTGCCCGACAGCAACGGTACCTCGCCTACATTTCCGAATTCACGTCCGATATTCGGCATGTGGCAGGGAAGCTGAATGTTGTCCAACGCTGCCCAAAGTTTCAGCGCGTAGCCTAGGCGTTGATTATGAGGAGCTGGCCGCTGCCAAACAGGCATGGAGGTTTACCGCAATGCTGAATCAGATCTCAAGCTGGCTAAGGTGCACTGTGGCGTCGCTGGCGTGCAATTCCTTTGCAATATCTCCACGGGCAAAGCCCATCCTATTGTCCCAGTCACTTGGCGGTGTTGGATTTTCGACACTATCCACAGCCTAGAGCACCTGTCCATTCGCGGTTCCTGCACATCCATGTTGACCTGGTGGATCCCTTGCCGTGTACGCACAGGGCAACTCACTTATCGACTATCGTGGACAGGTTTACCAGGTGGGCGGATGCAATACCGTTAACGGACACCTCCGCTGAGGCATGCGCGAGGGCCATTGTCTCTAATTGGATCGCTCGTTTTGGGGTTCCCTCAGATATCACTACCGATCGTGGGGTCCAGTTCACGTCCTCCCTGTGGGGTGGTATGGTGCAGCTGTATGGCGTGAAGCTGCATCGTATCACCCAGAGTCCAACGGTTTGGTTGAGCGTTTCCACAGGCACCTCAAGTCGGCGTTGAAAGTTCGACTCACCAGCCCAGATTGGGTCGACCAGTTACCTTGGGTCCTCCTAGGCATCAGAACCACGCCTGAGGAGGACCTCAAAGCCTCCTCGGCTGAGTTGGTTTACTGCTTGGTTTTGTGAGACCCTGGGGATTTCCTGCCTGGTCCCCGGGATCATGAGGTCCTGGCTACGGCAGATCTTCGCGAGCGGGCGCCACTTTCGTCCCGGGTTCCCACTTCCCGGCATGGTTTGTCTGCGGTGCATGTGCCTACTATGTTATGGGATTGTGCTTATATTTTTCTCCATAGAGATGCTCACTGCTCGCCGTTACAGCAGGGTCCGTACAGGGTGCTGAGTACTGGTGCCTCGATGTTCACGTTGGGCATGGGTAGCAAGGAGGAGTTCGTCTCCGTGAGCCGCCTTAAGCCAGCACACGTCGATGAGGATAGCCCAGTGACAGTGGCTACTCCGCAGCGTAGAGGACGTCCACCGGCTGTATTACCACCCTCTGCACCTGTTACCCCTGGTCATGTTTCTTCGGTTCCCTTTGTTACGCCCGTCCCTTGTTCGCGTTTTTCGTGCCCCTCCGGTTCTGTTCTGCCGGTCCCTCTGTTACGCTCGCCCCGCGACCTCGGACTACGCGTTCCGGTCGAACCGCCCGTTACCCATGCGTTTCCATACCGCAGATTCTGGAGGGGGCCATGTAGATATCGAACCCGGCTTTCGGAAGCCGCGGTCACATGACTCGGTAGAGGCTGCTTGTTTCGCTCGGTTTTTGCTTTCGCGTATTAGTTCAGTGCTGACCACCGTTGTGACCAGACGTGTCTAGAGAACCTGTATACTGTAAACCGAACTTTTGAATAAAGATCTGTTGGAAACCTCAGTTGTCGTCCTTCAGACCACCAAATTACAATATTAAACTGGATTAGAGTGCAAGCCATAAGGAGGATGCAGAAAAGCTCCAATATAGTTTGGGCAAGTTGAGAGAGCAAATACATGGCAGATTAGAATAGTGCGAATAAATGTGAGGACATCACTTTGGCAGGAAAACCAGGAAGGATGATAACTATCTAAATGGCAGTGGATTGAAAAAATGCAAAAGGATCAGAGTGTCTATCTTCACAAGTTATTGCAAGTAAGTATACAGATGCAGTGGATGGTTAAATAAGGCAAATATTATGTTGACCTCTATGGAGGGAGGATTTGAAAATAGAAACAATTGTGCAGGGCCATGGCAAGTCATACCTTGAGAATTGTGTACAATTTTTGTCTCCTTACCTGAAGAAGGAAGTTCTTTCCATGGAAGCAGTTCAGCAGAGATTCACCACACTGATTCCTGGGAAGGACACTGATGTATGAAAAGAGATTGACTTGGTGAGACATATAGTTTACTTGAGTTTAAAAGAATGAGAGATGATTGCGGTGAAACTCACAAAATTCTAGTAGGAGTGGACTGATTAAATGCAGGAAGGATGTCCCTGATGGTATGGGAGTCAAGGACCAGCGTTCACTGTCTAAGGTTAAGGAATGGAAATGAAGGATTGAAATGAGAAAGAGTTTCGTCACCCTAGGAGTGGTGAATCTATGAAATTCTCTACTCAGATGTCAATTCATTTGGTCCAAGTGAACCACCATTATTCAAGATGGACAGATGTTTTTAGGGCTGATGAGATCAAGGGGTTAGGGGAGAAAGCAGAAACAGTGTTGAATTTGGATGATCAGTAATAATTGTATTGAATGCCAAAGCAGACTTGAAGATTCAAATGGGCCATTCCCACTCACTCTTTTTATGTTTGTATGGTGGAATTTTTGCCTTAATCCAGAACAAGGCTAGTTCCAATTGTGAACATTTGGAGAGCATGTTCACACTAGCCACCAAAACACTCTAGACGTTCACTATTCTGAAAAAAGAGCCGTCTTATATCTGGTCTACTCCTTTTACAAGCTCAAATTTATTTTCCCCATACCGTTAATGTAGAATTATTAATAGTTGAAATCCATTTTAAAGTAATTCACAGACCTCTAAAATGTTTAAGGTTATGCTGCTCTGAATAAAATGATTAGAGGTCTTGGCTCTAATGGAGCAGCTCACCATTTGCCAAAATACAGTTTCTATAATACTAATAGCATTTTACCAGCATAACTGCCAGCATTGGGATTTCTATGTAAACACATGTTTCAAAGTTGCAGTCCACTTGAAGTTGCAGTTGTAATTTCATATGTGATCTAATGCTGAGATCCTGACGGAATTCTGCAAGAAAGCCCAAAGATATGATAAGACACCATTACTTGACCGCGGGATCTTCCATTGCCCGGCGGGGGATTCAATATCGGGAACCTTGATTGCCTCAACGCAGCAGTTTGACTGCCTAACTGCGGGAGAAGAAGCAAGGTAAAGATCACTCCTGACTGGTTGGCCATGAACTTGGTTCAGTGGCAACGGCTCTTGACCCTGCAGGATGAAAATGACCCAGTTGGTCCAAATACATGCCATGGTCCAACAACTAAATCGTAAACTATGGGATCACCACTGCCTTCCAACATTAAGCTATGGTGGGAGCAGGGCACAGAGAGAATAAAATGCAGAATTCAGGGTGCAGGAAAGGGCATCAACCCAAGAAAGTGAGCAGATGGTAGCTGGAGAATGAAGAGAAGCCATTTGCAAAGGAAAAGAGAATGGGTTAATGTGTTAGTAAAGCTGCAGCAAGTAAGAGTTTCATTGTTCCAACTCCAGTGCATAACAATTAAGCATGCTGGCGTCTTGACAGGATCTCAGAGAAAGTGTTGATTAAGGGAGAAAAAGATGAGGTAGAGGGGTAAATGAGGAAGGCAGAAATTATTCGTTTTTTATCGTACTATGGGAGACAGAATTTTAAATGTTAACTAGACCAAGGGGGACATAGGGGGCACAGAGAGGAACAGAGAGGGGGGGGGGGCAGAGAGAGGGACAGAGAGGGGAGGGGGGGCAGAGAGGGAGGGGAGTAGAGTGTGGGGGCGCGTCGTCAGAGGGGAGGGCTGGTTCCCGAACCTCGCTCCCGGATCCAGGCTGCAGACAGGGCCCGAATACGGGGGGAGTGGTCGGGGGGTGACGTCACTCGCAGAGCGAGCAAGAAGACAGCGGGGTTTTTGGTCAAAGGTTTTTCAGCAGAGACGGACAGGACCCGAGAGCTCTAGTATAGGGCCCGACTTGCTCGTTCTTCACTCACAGCGCGTGCCGCAGTCTTCAGCTATGATCTTTGGTCTTCAGTCGACAGGGCGACTTTTGTATAATGGGGGGAGGAGGGAGAGGTGGGAGGTGACATCAGTCGCAGCGCGAGGAGATGGCAGGCAGGCAGATCCATTGTCACGTCATCAGCGAAAAACAGGCTTTTGATTTCAACGTTTGATCGGATTTGTGTAGATTTTTATTAATAATTCAAGAAATAAAGCACAAAATTTTCAGATAACCCGATTTCGGACTCCAGGGGGGTAAATCCCTTCCGGAATATGTAAAAAATATCCTGTTCTCGCGTCGTTTTTTTCGAGAAGATATGAACACACAAACAAAACACACACACACACACACACACACACACACACACACACACACACACACACACACACACACACACACACACACACACACACACACACACACACACACACACACACACACACACACACATCTAAGATCAGAGTTTTATAGTTATAAGGATATGGATAATCTGTCAATACTGTTGACAACCACTTAGATTGTATTTCAAGAAGCTAGGAGGGAAATGTGTAAGATTGACAACACAAGATTAAGGTATTAAAACTGAGCCACTCATGAAACCAAAACCACCATTTGCTAATGCTGCTTGTAGCAGTTATTAAAGCTGACTGCTATATTTAGAAGTCATTGACTACAATGTAAATCGAAATCCAATGAAAGCAGAATGCAATCTATGCTTTACAGACAACATTGCCAGTGCATAGGTCACCCTATGGATGCCAGTTTTATAATTGTACATATTTAGGATAGCGTGGAAGAGGCAGCACCAGGTTATACAGTAAACTCTCATTTTAACCTACCTCTTTATAATGGATTTTGGTTATAGCAGACTGACCCTGGCCACAGCGCCGACTGCCTGCATGCTGCCGTTGGCTTGTGCTGCCTCCCTGGCCCCCGGCTCACACTACCCCCCTGGCTGCTGGCTACCCGCTGACCCTTAGCTGCACTCGGGTTGCCAGTGCATCACATCCATTGACTCCGTTGATCCTCGCCTCTACCCCGGCTGCCAGCAGGCCCGGGCCACCAACTCATTCCAGGCTCAGTTCCAAACCAAGAGTCTGAGGTTTTGACCCAAATCGTCACCTATCCATGTTCCCCAAATTGCTGTCTGGCCTGCTGAGTTACTCCAGCACTTGGTGTCCTTTTGTGTATTAACCAGCAACTGGCCAATCAGCCATTCCCCTCCCCATGGTCCATTATAACCAGTGTGTACTGCACTGGTAACCAAATAAAAGCTGCTGAAAGTCTAAAATTTAAAAAAAGAATATGCTGGAAATCAGAATCAGAATCAGATTTTATTCACCAAGTATGTTTTGCAACATAAGAGGAATTTCATTGGCCCTCAGCAGCTTTGGCTGAATCTGGAAAGATAAACAGTTAGCACCTCAGGTCAAAGAGCTTTTGTAAGAACCTTTGTTTAAGAAGGAACTGCAGATGCTGGAAAATCGAAGGTAGACAAAAATGCTGGAAAACCTCAAAGGGCGAGGCAGCATCTATGGAGCGAAGGTAATAGGCAACGTTTCAGGTTGAGACCCTTCTTCAGACTGATGTAAGGGGGGGGGGGGGGGGGGGAAGAAGAAAGGAAGATGTGGAGACAATGGGCTGAGGAAGGGGAGGAGAAAGCAGGGACTCTACATCAGCTGCTCTTCATCGGTGAGACCAAGCATAGGCTTGGCGATTGCTTTGCCCAACCAACACCTCCGCTCGGTTCGCAATAACCAACCTGATCTCCCGGTAGTTCAGCACTTCAACACCCCCTCCCATTCCGATTCCGACCTTTCTGTCCTGGGCCTCCTCCATGGCCAGAGTGAGGAGGCCCAGAGTTTTTTTTTGGCCTTCCATCACAGCAATGTGATGGATGTTTATGTAAAATGTAAATTGTAAATTATGTTGTGTCTATTTGTTTGTAATGTATGGCTGCAGAAACGGCATTTCGTTTGGACCTCAAGGGGTCCAAATGACAATTAAATTGACTATTGACTATTGATTGACTATTGAGGCCCACCGTAAATCGGAGGAGCAGCACCTCATATTTCTCTTGGGCAGTTTACACCCCAGTGGTATGAACATTGACTTCTCTAATTTCAGGTAGTCCCTGCTTTCTCCTCCCCTCCTCCCTCAGCCCACTGTCTCTGCCTCTTCCTTTCTTCTTCCCGCGCCCCCCCACTCTCACGTCAGTCTGATGAAGGGTCTCGACCTGAAACGTTAATGAGACATTATTGGGGGGAAGGGCCTATTTCTATCCTGTACTCCTCTATGCAATTGGAAAATTAAGAGAATAACAACAATATAATTTATAGAGAATTAAAAGGAATGTTTTGAATGTAAAGGATAACAAATGTATACTTTTGAAAATATTCTTTATGGGCTTTTGTCTAAATTTGCTATGAATGCTTAGTTTAGTTTTAGTTTAATTTAGTTTATTGTCACATGTGCCGAGGTACAGAGAAAAGCTATTTTGTTGTGTGCTGACCAATCAGTTGAATGACGACATACAGTTAAATTACAATTAAGCCATCCATGGTGTACAGATACTGGATAATGTGTTGCAATGGAAATTGCCCAAGCATCTTCATTTTTCAAATTTGTAGCTTAGTTTATTTTTAGTTTCGTTTAGAGATACAGCACAGAAACAGGCCCTTCGGCCCACCGAGTTTGTGCCGACCAGCGAACCCACATTAACACTATCCTACACACACTAGGGCCAATTTACACATACACCAAACAAATTATTTTACAAACCTGTGTGTCTTTGGAGTGTGGAAGGAAACCAAAGATTTCTGAGAAAACCCACATAGTCACGGGGAGAATGTACAAACTCCGTACAGACAGCACCTGTAGTCGGGATCGAACCTGGGTCTCCGGCGCTGCAAACGCTGTAAGGCCACTCTACTGTTGCAAAGTGGGAATGCAAAGCTTCGCAGAGCATTAATTAATGCCAAAGAAAAGTTCATCTTAACCTGAACATCTAGCTTTTTCAAACATAAATATGAATGAAGCTCAGAAGTCCTAATATAGAATTCAGTAATTATGAACAGTTTAATTTTCAACAATAGCGTATCAAATACTTGATTCAATTTACTTTTCCCTCTCAGATGATTTGAATTTGAATACGCTTCCTGCACAGATTTTAATGTTTAACACCAGGCTCTATTTGCACCTTCTTCTTTTAGCATTTGGTAGAAAATGGTGAAGCTGGTAATGTTGAAGGAACAGCATCTGTTGCAAGAGTCAACTGCTTTCAGTGGCTTAGTGCCAAAACATTCAACACAATTACACCCACTACTGATTTGACCCAACAGCACTATTTCCCAATATCATCCTCAATTGGTGGTTGCAATCTACAAAAAAAAAATAATAAAGGTAGACAGAAATGCTGGAGAAACTCAGCGGGTGAGGCAGCATCTATGGAGCAAAGGAATAGGTGACATTTCGGGTCGAGACCCTTCTTCAGACTCATACAAAAAAAATGAGATCAGCTATCCTAACAATGGCAAATCTATGTTCTAAACATTTACACTTCACAAACAATATTGGTGGTGATATTGACTAACATATAATATCACCGTCAATATCAACATTGAAATTTATGATCAGCCCAAAATGCTGGTGATTTGAAGTAACATTATTTCCCACCACTTGTCTTGGTGCCACTGCAATGTTGCGCAAACGCATATCCTGTCTATGTCTCAAAAAGATTAAGAGTACTGTGTTGGAGAATAATTTCCACTGATATTCGGAATACAAATTTGTTGCCTCAGCGGGCAGACTGGGAGATCAGATTAGCCAAGTGCAAGTACTTGTGCAAAATGGCTCCAGTAGAAAGTTAAGTAAGGCTTTCTATTTGATTTCATTAAGTTAGTTTAAATGCTTTAATTGATTTTAAGCATCAAAAACATTAAATAACATTCAATTTAGGTGGTAGATTTGGCAGATGAGGAACCTGGCAATGGGATCTTATTGGCACTGAGAGTTGTTTTGTCAGCACAGTGGGCACATGCTGGGAGAGGCCCTGAACTGTCCTTGGCCTTAGCAATGAACTGGTAATTAATTGCAGTAGAGGACTGTACACAGGACCATGGTTGAAGAATCAGCAGATTCAGGATGTGGATGACTGGTTATTTCAGGACTTAATATCCCACAACGTCTGTTCCACAATGATACCAATGCTTCAAATTATATTTTAACGAGAGAAAAATTAGCAGATATGACATCAGACCATAATTTTAAACACACATAAACAAGCAAACGTTTCAACATTGCCTGCTTCTGCCTCTTCTCATCCCTCAGTTATTCCAGTGATCTCATTTTATCCTCCACCTCCTGTCAACCAATGTTACTAAAAGACAGCTGCTCAGTGCCTTTTGCAACTGCTCATGACTTTCCCTACCTTTCCATAGATTGGTATCCTATCTTCCAGCGCAGTTAAAGCCCTGTGCTCATTTTCAGACCCTTCCACAGAGTTCCTCCACAGTATCCGAAGTCTCTTCTAGCCTAACTTTCACAATAGCATCCTTCAGTCCCTTGCCAGTGGCTCCTTGTGTGTCTCCTTACTCACCACTCTTTCATTGTCTCTATTCTAATCATTGAAATTTATCCTCTTTAAATCCTTTTCTTTTCATACTTCTGACTAGATTTTAAAAATCATACTGAAAAACCTATTGTAAAAATTAAACTCCATGTACTGAAAATCTGAAATGATCTCAGCAGGTCAGGCTGCCTTTGTAGAGAAACAAATTCAATGTTTCATCTGAACGTGATTCTGATCTACTGAGTATATCCAGTATTCTCTTGTACTAAAACCTCACATTTTATTCATGGTCATTAGTCATATAGCATGGAAACAAGCCCTTCAACCTAACTTGCCCACACCAATCAACATGTCCCATCTATACTAGCCCCACCTGCCTGCATGTGATCTATCTATCTATCTATCTATCTATCTATCTATCTATCTATCTATCTATCTATCTATCTATCTATCTATCTGTCTATCTGTCTATCTGTCTATCTGTCTATCTGTCTATTTAAAAGTCTCATGTACCATTTGTGTACTATCACAATGTTTGAGAAGCATTTGGATAGGTACATAGATAAGATAGGTTTAGAAGGATACGAGCCAAATGCAGGCATGTGGGAGCAGTGTAGATGGGGCATATTGGTTGACGTGGGCAAGTTGGGCCGAAGGGCCTGTTTCCACGCTGTATGACTCAATGACTCTAAGAAGTGTTGTCCATAAAATTAAATTATTTATTGTTGAAGTGCCTTTCTTGACCTTTTTAGCACACTAAACAAAAATGCAAAGAAATCCTTCAGTTTTCTTAGTGCATTTAATTTTGGGCATTAAATGCTAGCCTTGCCACTTATGCAAACATTAAGCACCAATGTCAAACTAATTTTAATGCAAAAAATACACAGCTGCTACATTTATTATGGCCATATCATCAATACCATTTCCAGTAATATTCTGTACATGTTAAAAGATTGTTGAGAAGAAATAGATAACCTCCAAAATTAAAGGGCAAGGACATTTGCTAACTTTTCTCTTTGAAACTGGTAGAATTAATAGAATTAATTTTTTTAAATGTTTAAAAAGGAAAATAAAAAAACAAGTCTTTGTTTTACTTAATTTGAGCGTCTTCTGAAGAGAGATTTTCATTGAACTGAAATATACATGGAAACAGGCCCTTGGACCCATCCAGTCCAGGCCCACCATTGATCAACCGTTCACACTAGTTTGATGTTATTCCACTTTGACATCCACACGAGGGACAAAGTATAAAGGCCAATTAATCTACCAACACGCACGTCTTTTGTATTGGGAGAAAACCGGAGCACCCGGAGGAAATCCACGCGGCCACGGGGGAGAACGTGCAAACTCCACATTCACAGCACACGTCTTCTTCTTCTTCTTCTTGCGGTTGCAGGTTGCTTGCATTCGTTAAAACAGGGCGGACCACGTGAAGGTTGCAATCTCCGATCCCATTCACAGCACTCGAAGTCAGGATCGAACCGAATCTCTGCCGCTGCGATGCAGGTTCTTAAAAAGATTAATCCTTATGGTCGAAAATAAAACAGAACTTTGTAGTGAAGTATCATAACCATGTTCATTTTGCGACACGTCCGTTTATGTTACCATTACCAGTATTTGTTGGCGGACATCGTTCTGTTTGAAAGCCTTTAACTAGAGTCAGGTAAATGAACCATGTCATTAGAGTTTAAAATCAGTCAAATGAGTCGACATTTTTTCCAGCCTTTAATAATTGTTTTCCCCTGGAAATCATGTTTAATCATAAAAATTTCAATATATATATGTTACGTCCTTATAGCTTTATAAATATAGGGCTGAACGCATTGTGGCGCGTTTTTTAACTATTATTTTAAGGCGAACGGATCTTGAATTTCTATTATTGTATTCGAGTAGTCCTGTGTTACCTTTGCTTTAAATTTAAAAAAAAAAGAATAGCGAGTAACGCTCTATAAAACAGCATTGTAGAATAATAAAATAACTTTATTTAACATACCAAATGAAATCAAGAGCCATGATTATAATGCACAGGGCGGTCCAGGCTGTCTCACATCTTTTACAGCAACGGGAATTACCTGTCCCAACCCCTGGAATGGGACAGGTAAATCGAGCAGAATTTCCTTAAAGGTGTATATGGTGTTTATAAAAAAAAGAACATGACAAATATTTTTCATTAATCAGAAATACACGACAATTGTGTATATTAGAAGCATTTGGCCAGTTCGCGTGAAACATATAAGATTCCAAATCAGAACACTTCGTGAAAGGACAGCTCTTTTAATTACAGGATTCGCTTGCAGAACGAACTGAACGCGAAATATACATGAAGTTCAGAAGCGTACTTTGTTTCGCCTTTTACAGGTGTCGCCTGACCTGTTGGTTCTTCGAGCATTTTCTGGTTTTATTAAAGGTGGTTCGAAATTGATACATTGTTGCTGGGCCGACAGCATATATTAAACATGGTACGAAGTATCCATCCGAAAGTTATTTCTAGCAAAATTGGAAACATGCTCTCTAACTACAGATAACGATGTTATATTTGTCATTTCCTCTCATCGCTGTTTGTTCGAGGTTTACCACACATACGGCTCGGAGTATTAGTTAAAATTGCAAAGCCGATGCCCTGTTGGTGACCGACGGGGTCAGTTTACTGAACCGCCTGCAACCTCTTAAAGCTAACAGACATCAGTCAATGGCTATCCGCGGCTCCCAATGGAAACGCCACACTCGCCTTCCAGAAAGTTGTCCATAAACCGCTTGATGGCGCAACAAGATCGTGTCCAGTAATTCAAGGTTTAGGGCAATTCATTAACGACGGAACTCGAGAAAGAGATAAAAGAGGTCGCAAGCGCTACTACGAGTCGCCACATTTTGTGAATGACGCCACATGCACCAAAGCCGGAGACTTAAATGTGATGAGGATTTTTGGTGTCAAAGTAGCCTAGTGCTTCTCGACGTAATTACATAATGTTATTTGGAGCTGTATTTTCGGCGATATGGGCGTGCAAATCGCGACGACCATGTGTTTACGCTTTAAAACGAGTTGATAACGTTCGTAATACACGGTCTGCAACCATCTTCTCATAAAGAGAAGGCAGAGAAGAGTGCTGGGTCGTTTCTCAATAGGTTGAAGTGCACCGCTTCGAACATTTCCTTCCTTCACAAACACACCGAGGAAAACATCTGCGGGTGGATCAAACGAACATTATACCGATTAAAGGCGCGCTGTCCGGATGGTGAGATGCGAGGACCAGACCGTGGGATTAACCTAAACCTGCCATTCATCACAAACTACTTCTGTTGAGAACACTTGCGGCATAAAGTTACCTAAGATCGGGGAATGGTAGACATAGAGTAAGTATTCTATTTAAACACAGTGCCAGCAGCTTCATTATAGAACAATATCTTCAGATCGTCGGAATTCTCTTCCACATAAGATTGCTGTCATTAAATATTAACCATTGCTTTCCCTTACTGTCCGACCTCTTGTGTGTTCCGGGCATTATCTATTTTATCTCATTATAGCAGTTGCTGACTGTAAACTTGACCTAGCAGCTCTCACAGCTGTAATGCGACTCGAAGCGGATTATACTATTGTCCGGTCGAAATCCATGCCATTTTGTAGTTATTTACCGGTTATATTTTAATTTTGATCTTTTTATGTTATGATCTTTTTAAACATAAAGAGCAGGGCGCGGGTTTGTGTACTTTTCACGCTGGCGACGAGGGAAATTTAGACTGGGATAAGTTCTGAGAGAAAGGCTTTGAAAGCTGCAAAGAATCTCGTACAGTCGCTTTAAAATTTGATTTATACGCTCCGTAGGATACAAGAGAGGAGAAATAAACATGGACGATCACACGGGAACAGTGTGACCGTCAATGCAATGTATGCGCGCTTTATTTTCTGCAGCATTTTGTACTATTGCACTGGGGAACTGTACAATATTCACAATTACTTTTTCCCCAGGACGCTAACCAGGGAAGAAATGTTCCTCTGCGATACTATTCTGGATATTAAGACAAAACGAAACCCGGATAAAATACGTTGACTAAAAGTGGACCGAGCAACCGTGGAGATGGTTTGAAGGTAGGTCTATGTTGGAAGTGTGAAAGGACATATTCCCCGTGGTCGCACTTTTGTCAGGTTGGTTGCGGGAACCAGGCACAGTGAGGAGTCCAGGGGAAATACATGAGGGACCTTTTCTCTCTGGAGCTATGAGGCTGAATACGACCACCATGGATGGGGGCGCGAAAGGCGCCGAGAAAGACTCCTCGTTCCGTGTACTCACGGGCTGTTTTCTCTCCTTGCTGATACTCTCCACGCTTCTGGGGAACACTCTAGTCTGCGTGGCCGTCATCAGGTTTCGCCACCTCCGATCGAAAGTCACCAATTTCTTCGTGATCTCATTGGCCGTGTCCGACCTGTTGGTTGCCATTTTGGTGATGCCCTGGAAGGCAGTGAGCGAGATCGCGGGGTTTTGGCCCTTTGGTTCATTCTGTAACATCTGGGTGGCCTTTGATATAATGTGCTCCACGGCCTCCATCCTGAACCTGTGCATCATTAGCGTGGACAGATATTGGGCCATCTCCAGCCCTTTCCGCTACGAGCGCAAAATGACACCTAACGTGGCTTTTGTGATGATCAGCGTGGCTTGGACTCTCTCAATCCTCATCTCCTTTATACCAGTGCAATTGAATTGGCACAAGGCTAAACCCACCACTGTATTGGACTACAACAGTACCCACCACCCAGGGGACAACTGTGACTCCAGCCTGAACAGGACCTATGCTATATCTTCGTCCCTGATCAGTTTTTACATCCCAGTGGCCATCATGATCGTCACCTACACCAGGATCTACCGGATCGCCCAGAAACAGATTCGGCGCATCTCGGCGCTGGAGAGGGCAGCCGTGCACGCCAAGAACTGCCAGAGCAACAGGAGCAGCGGCAGCAACGTGGACATGCAGCCGCCCGAGAGCTCCTTCAAGATGTCTTTCAAGCGAGAGACTAAAGTTCTCAAGACCCTGTCGGTCATCATGGGGGTGTTCGTGTGCTGCTGGCTGCCATTCTTTATCCTGAATTGCATCGTGCCCTTTTGTGAGACACAAGCCCACGCCAGCAGCACGGCAGCGCCCTTGCCCTGCGTCAGTGGCAGCACTTTCGATGTGTTTGTTTGGTTCGGCTGGGCCAACTCCTCCCTCAACCCCATCATCTACGCCTTCAACGCGGACTTCCGCAAGGCTTTCTCCACCTTGTTGGGCTGCGACACTTTCTGTAACAGCGACGCGGTGGAGACAGTCACCATCCACAATGGTGTATCCGCCTACAATCCCGGAGGCTCCCTGGAGAAAGTGGAGAACTGTGTCTACCTGATTCCCCATTCGGTGCCGTGCCCTCAGGAGAATCCAGCGGATCCCAACCGCTGCATCAAGCTTTCTCCAGTCTCCCAACACGGGGCTGTCAGCCTCCTGTCCAGCAATGGGGACTATGAGACTGACGTGTCGTTGGAAAAAATCATTCCCATCACCCAAAACGGCCAACACACCTGACGGTTTATGGACTAAGACCAGAAATGTGTGCTTTAAATTCAAGAAACAAAATACATGCGAGCTGGTATCAAACTTAACAAACGTGACTGACGGCACCCATCAATAGCAATGCACTGCTTACTGTAGCTACTTGAAACAAATTATATTTAACAGGATCGTTCTCCCCCCCACCCCTCCGCCCCAGATTCAGTGATGAGGATTTAATGGAATTAGGTGTGCAATTGTCTTCTGAATACCATTTCTTCTCAATAGACGATTAGAGGAATTGCCCACCGAGGGGTTGAGATGACTTATTTAGTGCTATGGTGACAACATGCTGGCCACATGTTACAGTGCTGCCCAGTACGTTTGAATAGAATTCAGGCGATGCCACTCGCTGTGCCATAGGGCTTGTATGTGGGCACATATAGGATTATAACTAACTGAAGCCTTTAACTGGGTTTCTGTAAAGGTCCTATGCCCTTGATGAGACAAAGTTTCCACACTTGTTATTTCCTTTATATTCGGACGTACATGCAATGGGACCACTTTAATTATAAGATAAATGATACATAAACATAAATCAGAGATACAATTTAGTTAACAAAATCCAACTACTCTTCTTAAGATTGAGATGTTTATAATTTTGTTTGGCTGGCTTCTTCCTCACACTTCACTGATAACAGAATATCTAGTCATACAGAAAATACATACAAATAGTACTAGTACTATGATTTTGATGTGAGAAAGGCTTATGATGGTACTTATTTCCAAAGTTTTAAAGCACTGTATTCAAAATTTAAGTATTTATTAACGGATAGAACGTTGTTGTAAAACTCGTAATGGTACACATAAGCAAAATGTGAGGACATAGCTAGTGTATAGATTTTCCCCCGCAAAAAAAAAATCCATCACTTCTGACTTGTCAAGGCACGGCTGGATTGTGTTGTCAGACTGTCAAGACCATTTCCCCTGTTTATTGACAAGTAAACTAACTGCACATCTTTATGTGACGTGGACTTTGTACTCATTCCTATATCAAGATGTTGTCACACCAGTTCCAAGCATCTATTTGATATCTGGTGATCATTTATATATATATAAATATATATATGGTATATGGTATATATTATCAAAATGCTTTTAGTTGCCCTTCAGTCGATTTTCTCAATCATCACCCTTTCCAAAATTAATATCTCTACCTCTCGCCTTCGTTTCCTGTATTACTATATCGAGGCAAACAAATAATATACTACGTGGAAATTGTTCATTGTGTGCTGTTTAGTAGGGTACTGTGTACACGTGTGGAAGCTTGGAACAGCGTCATGTATGATTTATTTGCTTACCTCAAAACTAGCTCTTTAAACAAATGGTCACTCCGTGCCTGTTTCATGCTAACCTGAACTTGTAATTGCCAAGCACCCTGTTAATCCAAGAAACAAATGTGAATTAGAAGCTCAAAAGCCAAACGCACGACAAATTCATGTATTCTGATTATCGAGACTATTTCACGAGAGGGCTGAGCAATTCAGATACTGAAAGCGAATGTACAACGGAATGTGGTGCAATGTTCAATTCGACAACTGACAGCGATGCCGATCGCGTGTACAGTTAAAAGGAGAATGTCTTGGAATTTTGTTCCTACATAAGCACGGTGGAATTATTGGTGCTGGAAATGTATAAGCTTTTGTGGCTATAGCTGAAAGATACAGTCCTGTTGTATAGGTCTGTCACGTTAGCATTTTAATACTCATTGCCAGTAAACTAAAAACACTTTAAAACATCTGGTGTATGTAGTGGGTATCTGTCATTGAAATAAACAGAAATTATTTTCCTGCCACTTAATTCTGGTTTCTCTACAGGTGGTATCTAAGCTTTGGAAAATGAACTCCACAGATTCCACCAGATACATACATTATCGACACTGAACTACCCAATCCTGCAATTTTTAGCCGTCAGTCTATAATTTACTAGACAGGTTGTCAAAATTAACTGTTGTATTACAAAAAACCCAGCCGAGTCATCATTGTAAAACTGACTTATTCATGATTTATATTACCTCTACCAAAACATTTACTTGAATGTTCCGAAAACTTGTGTAAATACTTCTGAAATGTCAACAGAAAGATTATAACATGTATAAATATTTTTGAAAGAAATTTGGCCACCCTTGCAATGTTACACCTCCTCTTGAGATTATGTTGGCATTTGTGAGACAGACCAACACTGCATCCAAGGAGAACGGAGCTCCCGTTTATACTTTTCTCCCCTGGCATTCATAAACATGCCTATTCCAGCTGAGCAAAAACGAGTTGCTGTTAGCTTGAAAAAGAATTAATATTTCAGGCTGATGATCTTTTGGCAGAGTTGGAGATTTACCAACTTTGAAGCAAGTGAAGAGGCAGGTAAAATTGATGGTAATACAATAGAGGTGGTGCAGAAAGAGCATCAGGTAAAATCGGTGTGAGCATACTATCAGCAATGAGGAAATTACTCCAAGAACGATGGTGAAATCAAAAGTTAATGGCATGTCATAAATTAAAAAATAGTCTAGAGGAAGCTTGTGGCAGAGCAGAACCACTGTCAGCAACTTGGTCTGACAAAATGTGAGCACAGGTCATGACTTGAAATCTTTTAGCTAAGTGTGAGCTTGGAAGGTTGTGAAATGCGTGACCCAAAACCCAAAGAGGAAGTGCTGATACTCACACTCAGGCTGAAGTAATTTATTTCCGACTGCACTTTTTGTTCTGTTCTCTCTTGTCCCACCATAACATTGTCATTGAAGATAGACACAATATGCTGAAGTAACTCAGCAGGTCACACAATATCTCTGGAGAAAAGGAATAGAAAATGACCTATTCGTTTTCTCCAGAGATGCTGCCTGACCCACTGAGTTACTCCAGCTTTATGTGTCTACCTTCAGTGTAAATAGCCATCTGCAGTTTATTTGTACATATAACATTGTCATTCACAGGCTGTAAAGGGAAGTGATCTTGTTTTTCACACTAAACTGCACCTTGAATACATACTCTTTGCCCCACTCCTTTAATCAGATCATAATGCTGCCAACAAGTAATCAACAAACATTTTCCTGCCTTTAACCTTATATTTTGGAAAATCTTCAGAGTCAGAGAGTCAGAGTCAGAGTCAATTTAATTGTCATTTGGACCCCTGGAGGTCCAAACGAAATGCCGTTTCTGCAGCCATACATTACACACAAATAGACCCCAGACACAACATAATTACATTTTACATAAACATCCATCACATAGCTGTGATGGAAGGCCAAATAAACTTATCTCTCCACTGCACTCTCCCCCCCCCCCCGATGTCAGAGTCAAAGTCATAGCCCCCGTTTGGCGATGGCGATTGTCCCGCGGCCATTAAAGCCACGCCGGGTGGTGCGAGGTCGCACACCGGGTCTTGGTGTTGGAGCCCCCGGTGTACGCTCGCCGAGTCCGCGGCCATTCCAGCCGCGTGGGGCAGTGATGTCAGGCCCCGCTCCAGGAGCTCTTCCACCCCGCAACTCGGGCGGGAGAATTTGCCGTTGCAGGAGCCCCGAAAAGCGGTCTCCTTCCAGGGAGCCGCGGGCTCCCGATGCCGCCGTCCACAGACCTGTCGTTGGAGCCTCCGACTCTCCGGTAGCAGCAGCAGCAGCAGCAGCAGCAGCAGCAGCACTCCTCCACCGCTCCACCCGCTCCGGACTCGGCCAGCTCCGCGACGGCAACGGTGAGTCGGCACCAGAGTCCCCGGCTTCTTCCCGTTGGAGGCCGCTCCTCGTTGCGGCCTCAACGACACCTGAGACCCGACGAGAAAAGGTCGGGTCTCCAGTGCAGGGAGAGATTCAAAAAGTTCCCCCCACCCCGCCCCCCCACACACACACCCCAACATAAAATAACAAAAACTACATAAAAACACAGACAAAAAATAATAAAAACGCGGACAGGCTGCAGAGGCCGCTGCTGGCCAGAGCCGTAATCAACAAACATTTTCCTGCCTTTAACCTTATATTTTGGAAAATCTTGCTTATGACATCCAACTTTATAATCTTTCAACCACCCACAACTTGCCTCATGAACCTTCTCAAGATCCACAACCAGAAATACTCTAATAAATTCACCATTTCATCAATCTCATGTCATATGAAACTTATTTCAGCTAACAGTGTCTATTTCTTTCCCCTCTTTAGTTTAGTTTAGAGGTACAGTGCAGAAACAGGCACTTTGGCCCACCGAGTCCGCACCGACCAGCGATCCCTGTACACTAGCACTATCCTACACACGAGGGACAATTTACAATTTTTACTGAACCCAAATTAACCTACTAACGTGTATGTCTTTGGACTGTGGGATGAAACCAGAGCACCTGGGGAAAACCAACCTGGTCACAGCGAGAACGTACTAATGCCGTACAGATAGCACCTGTAGTCAGGATCAAACCCAGGTCTCTGGCGTGGTAAGGCAGCAACTCTACTGCTGTGCCACCATGCAACCCTTCTTGCCTGACTCCTCTGTTCAAGAACCCACTACCATATCACTGGCTGTTGAAACATATCCCATTTTTTCATTCTGTTTTCCCCTCCCCTTGGTGTTCAGTCCCCATAGATTGCATTCCATAACTTTTGCATTTTCAACCAGTCTGCACTCACCTCCTAATTATCTCCTTTGACACCACGCATGTCCTCCAAATAAAAATTGTTGCTTCCGCATCCTATATGGGTCTCCAACTTTCTTTTTTTACAGAATATATGGAACTTGCGTTTTGTCCACTCCTGCTCAATTCCCCTATCATGTTTCTTTTTCTAGTATGTCATGTCTATTGGTAAAATGTATTGATTTTATCCTGGTGAAAAATCTCTTCAACTTAATTTTTGATTTACTATTTGCCCTTAGTTTGGTATATATGCAAATTTATTTTCATTTATATGCTTCTATATTTCCACATTAGTTACTAGGTTGTCAACTGACCAGTGATGTACTCAGCCACCCCATAGCTACACATCCATCCAGTCCAAATCCTGTGATTACTTGACCCCATTTTCAAAATGTTTACTTTGCATTAAACATATTCCAATGATACCACTTGTAACATTTTTGCTTCCCATACATTTATCTTTTGCCTCTGTCAATGACTTTCTTTAACTCTCACTTGACAGGATGCATCTCATTCCACTCTGCACAGTATCCGAGAGGAGTTACCTGCTATTATCTTTCACCCCGGCAGCTTGGTGTTCTATAGATAATCATTTCTATCATCTTCATCATGATGCTTTCATCGACTGCAGCTTTCCCTCCCTAACCTCATATTTTAACATTCCAAGTGGTCTGTGACACCTCAGTCCATCCCCTCATCATTTTTCCAGTCACCATAGCACCTTTCCATGGAAGCCAAGAAAATCCAAAACTTGTTTTCCAAAACTGCTTTTTTCTCTTTCCCACCATAAGGGATTGCACACACTTCATCCAGGCAAAACAGAAATTGGCTTGAATTTCCTCAAGCTTGGAATACTTGATTCACTACTTACAGTATAGTTTCATCTTCTGTTTTCGGATTGGTTTACTGATTTATCATTACTTTGGTGTTCAGTACATAAAACCTCAAGTCACTTGCCAGTTTAATTTTTCATTGCATTTCTACTTTGATCTTTCACTACGCATCATTCTACATTTAACCAACTGAATTCAATTCAGGTTTAAGGACCACCCCTTAATTAGACACTACTACTTCGAAATTCCCTCATTTCATTCTTTAACTTCAGTTAACAAGCACAACTATGACACCAGTTGTTCTGCATTTCTTCTGTACCCATTTGTATTTCTTTACCTGTAACAATGTCACCATATGTGAACACTTCCCTCCTTTAAACATTATTACCCTCCACTCTATCAAAGACCTACTCTTTTGTTTTTAATGTCTTGTAACAATGAATATTTCCATGAATTCCAACTGTATCTTTTTCCAGTCGTAGTGAAAGTTAATTCACCTACATTTATTCTGTCTCTTTTTCACCTGCCTTGGTGTTTCCAACATTTTCTGTTTTTATCTCTCTCCAATAGAGGTCACTGTAGGGCAATTGTGAAGGAGGACAACCAAGACAAATACATTTTCTTTCCACTCCAGGGCTGCTGAGACCTGTTTTAGTGCCCAGCTGTTATGCTGACTGAGATAAGCTAATTTAACACAGCCTGGGAATCAAAGCTGTGATCTTCTGGTTTGCTTGGTTTAGTGCTGCACCAGGTGGTGCATTTACTTGCTGGGTCAGCACCAGAGCTTAGTGCACACATTATTTCTATTTTTAGTCTATTGCTATGGTATTTTTGGTGCTTTTTGTTTATCCATTGACTGTTGAAGACATTATCAGATGGGATGGTTGATGGCCTCATTGTGCAAAGGAGGTTAACTAAACTACATACACAGCTCACAAATTATCCTTGGGTTAACGAATACACTTCTATGGATAAATACTTTGAATTAGTAATTCCTCCACTTGGGCATGACTGAATTTAATGGTCAACCGTCTATATAACCCAAAAGACAAAAAGAGGATGAAATTAACTGTAATTATTTGTATTTAGCGTGATTATGGAATTTGCACCTTGCTCATTTGAAACATTCATATATATAAGATTTCCTGTCTCACTATAGTTGATTTAAACTAGCACTTAAACTTTTTTCCCACTCACACTGTCATTCCAGGAGCTGCCATGTTCGACAGGTCTTGTGAACAATGGCTAGAATTCCCGCTGGTTGCAAGTGAAAGATAATTTGCATGTAAATTAGAATTCCTTAATTTGCTGTCAAGGTACAAATAGACAGACCAATCACCACAGATGTAGAGAAAAAGTTCCCATTTTGAAAAGCATCACATTCTTGATTTTTGAGTAAAAATGCTTGAGTTATTCATGGACCATCTGATATTTCCCAGCTGGTCATCTTCACCATCCTTGCTTCTATTTCCCCAGCTTCCTTCAACTGAAAACCTGCAATGGAGTTCCTGCATGATATCTACAATTATTCTGCCATTAATGCATGAAATTTACTATTTACCATTAACTAAGATTATGGTCTTCAAACTGACTGAGGTCCCCTTGATAAGAATGGCCACAATGTTACCATGATAAAAATGACCAGTAGCAAGAGTGTACCATCTGTTTCCTGCCCACGTAGGACGTAGTTTACAATTCATCCTGATAACTCAGTAGAATAGAGGTTATCACAATTCTATATGAGTTTTCACTCATAATCTCTAATATGTAATTGTATACCATGGGTGCTGGGGACGGCCAGGCTTTGAGTATAGTTCAAGGTGAGATCAGGAGGTTTTGGACACTGAATCAGAATATAAGATAATTGGAAAGCACAGGATCAGTCACAACCTTGTTAGCTGGGGAGTAGATTCTAGGGGCAGATTCCTGTTACTATTTCTCAGGATCTTGTATCAACTTCTAACTCTGTCACAGTGCTTCCCCACAAATAGACAGGGTGATTTGTTAGGAGACGCACTCAATACATGCAGAGGTATGGGAACAATGCTATTTTCATTAGGATCCTTTAAATTTTAACCGTGAACAAAAATAACATAATCAAAAATTTGAAATACAAATGGTTGAATTGACAATATGAAAGAATTGTGTTGATAGCTGAGTAAACGCATTTTGGGCTAATGACATATCTACTGATGTTAATTCAGCTTCAGAACATCACCAACCTCAATACCCCAAGCCAATTTCCATTAAGGGGCTGTCCCACTGCGGCAACCTAATTAGCCAATTTAGAAGAGTACGCCCTCGACTCATACTCGCAGCATGGTTGACACGAGGTCCTAGGAGGTCTTTGTAACTCTCCTTCATGCTCGAGAGTAGTCCCCGCGTACTTGAGGCCTCAGCTAGGCCGCGGCGTATTTTTCAACATGCTGAAAAATGCCCGCGAGTAAAAAAAGGTCGCCATGGAAAAAACCAATACTTTTTTTACTCGTAGGTTTAGTCGAAGTAGGTCGTGGTAGGTCAGCATGTTATTCGTAGGTAATCGAGGGTAGTCGCAGGTAATCAAAGGTAGTCGAAGGTAGTCGAAGCTAGTCTTCAACATAGTCGAAGGAGGTCAAAGGAGGTCTTATACATAGTCGAAGGGGGTTGAAGGAGGTCTACTATAATTACGAAAGTCAAAAGTAGACCTACATTATGGAGGTCTACTACATTACATCAACATGACACTTTTTCAAACTCTTCTAAACTCGCCAATTAGATCGCCACAGTGGGACAGCCCATTTAGTATTTACTGTGTAAATGGTAATATTTCTCATTCCACAACATTTGGGAAGTAAAATATAATGATAATAAGTGTTAGCGGTGCTATATAAATAAAGATTATTATTATTATTATTATTGAGAATGGTTTGGCAGTGAGCTGAATAACTCCGAGACATCATTACTTTTTCACTGTCCATTTCTTTTTTTAAAAAATTACAATAAATAATGTCAGTTGGTGCTTGGGATGTTTATGAGCATAACATTACTGAAATAACAAAACAAGATATTAAATTAACCTTCACCAGAGAAACAGCAATGTGCTTCCTTTTATTTATGTCTCAAAAACCTGCCCAATCATTTAGGAATTTACAAAAATGGAAAAAAACAATTAAAACAAAATAACCCTTAAGTGAGCTCGGAGTGGTCAATGTGACGGTGTGGACATCGTGAGCTCGGAGTGGTCAGTGTGATGGTATGGACACAGTGAGCCTGGAGTGGTCAGTGTGATGGATGGTATGGACACAGTGAACTCAGAGTGGTCAGTATGACTGATGGTGTGGATACAGTGAGCTCGGTGGTCAATGTGATGGTGGGACAGTGAAACGGATGAAAGAATTTAGAGACTTAAAGGTCACAATGCATCCTTTGTGAATTCATGTTATCCAGCCCGACGTGGACCATAGTTGGTCTGTACAGGAAGCAACGACATAACAGTGAACCAATGGGGCATTTGGAAGAAGGCTGCAATCCATATGTTTCAAAACACGTACCAAGTAATGACGCATGCGATCAGATTTTCTCTGGTGGTACTGATGGTGGCATTAAGGTTTTGGACCTCCGACAAAACAAATTAATTTCTGCCACGCAAGGTCATACAGAGTCGGTAACTGGTTTGACCCTGAGTGGGTGTGTACGAAAATATTAATATTCTTTCTTACTTAATTTTGATTGGAATTGAACAAGGTAACGAAAGGGTGTTTGGATGTGACAATTAGCATCTCTTGTTGACCAGATGTAGAAGAGGTTTGTGGGAATCGGCAAAATAAGATTAGACGTATTACCTCTAGTCTAGGAATGTGTTGAAAGGTAAATGTAAACATGAAATAGTAAATGGAGATAAGGAAGCTTGTTTCTCTCAGCATTATGTTACAGTAGACCACCCTTGCCCCCTACCGCTATTAGCATAGATATGTTGTAGTAAATAGGGGGCTTATGATTGGCTTGGAGAGGGAATGGTGGCGCAGTTTGCCATTAACCATCTGTTGTTGAATAAGATTGATATAAACAAAAAGTATGTTATGATTAATGAAATAATTGGTACCCATGTAGTAGAGAGTATATTTTCCTGTAGTTGTATCTAACAAAAAACAAAAGTTGTTTACTGCACAGTATAACTGTCGGCTAATTCTGCCATGAAGTCAGAGAATTGGTGAGTAGTTAACTGTTGCCATCTCTCCATGATATCATGCAATGAAGACTCTTGAAGCAAACCTGTGAAGTATCCGCTTTTCATTTCCCTTTAATTTGCCTCTAAATTAATTTCTTCCACAGAATTTGGCATAGTCGGCAGGATACCAATTGTAACGGGATGATAAAATAGTCGTAACCGAAAGGGAGACAGGAGGGATTCCCAGACAGAAGTGAGAGCCCCTGGGCAACCTAGCTTATCCGGCTGGTGATTCACGCTGAGCCAAGAGGCCTGTAGGGTGAGACAAAATTGTGGAGAAGATAAATTTACTTGCGCTGGGCGTAGAAGATAAATTGAAGTAGGTGCCATAAAGTGCCCTATAGAAATTGAAAGGTGACTTTGAGGTTTGCGACGGAGTAAAACCGGTGCTCGCAAACTGTGAATAGTATATTATAAGAAATTGTCCGCGGAAACCTAACTTTTGTTTTACAGAATTGTGAAAAGAATATGGGAGACAACAGTAGTCGATCGGAGACATCTGATCCTACTGATAGAGAGAGGTAGAAGGAAAAGAAGCAGGTGGTCCAGGAGGGAAAGGTGCAGATAAGAGAGAACATTGCCAAGGTGATAAAAAAGACCATAAGACACCGGGAAAAGGTAGGAGATCCCATTGTTCCACCGGGATCGCCAGCAGATGTGGTGATGACATAGAACGGAGATGACCAATGTGTGGTGAATTTTTGTGGTTATCTATCTGATCGAACAAATGGAGATTGGCCGGATGGGGGGAAGTTATAAGCTGTCTCTGTCCTACTTACCTCTAAAAAAGAAATGGTTTGGCAAGATGGGAGTACAATTAATATTTGCAGTGGTGGTGTTATTAGTTATAGTTGGAGTGCTGTGCCTAACATTTAAATTGATAGAAACAATAAGGAAATGGGCGTGGATGGAGAAAAGACACCAGCCCCTAGAGGAGGAGAAAGGTGTTCAGCAGAAAGTGGGAAATGAGGGACCTGTGCCTATAATACCAAAGCAAGTGGTAGCAATATATCCCAGACTCCCTGTAGAAAAGGCACCTCCGGTAGAGGTTGAATTTGATGATCTGTTGATGATGGTGGCTGCATTACGCCAGCGACAACCTCTGTATAACCCGGCATATATAGAGGAAGAACAGGCTGCTGCCCCGTCAGGTGCTGAGGCTCTGTTTCTACCTCTGGCATCTCGGGTGGATCAGTCCACGGGTAAACGAGCCACAGCTCCTCCGGCAAGACTAGCAGAAGCAAATATCTTAAAAAGATATCAAGAAGAAAAATGAGCAAACAAAGCTCCAGTTGATGAATGTTGAGGAAGAGGAAGCCCGAGCCACTGATACAGTCCCCCGTATTATGATACGAGACGAGAAGCAAACCTGGAGCTGAAGCTAGAGCTATGGTTGCCGAAGCTCCAGATCACTTAAGAAAGCCCAATGCATATTTCAATTCAATTCAATATGATCATGGCTGATCATCCAACTCAGTATCCTGTACCTGCCTTCTCCCCATACCCCCTGATCCCTTTAGCCACATGGGCCACATCTAACTCCCTCTTAAATATAGCCAATGAACTGATTGACTTCTTTAATGACACGGAAGGAAAGACATGGGTCAGAGAGAAATGAGACGCTATTATTGAAAAGCAACAGCCGGCTACAGAAGATCCACCAAGGTTACCAATGGCTTAGGTCGAAGTACCCTCTGAACTATGATCAAAGCATAAGAATCATGGGGGAGAGTGCGTTCAGCCCCTGAGCATAAAGTGACTTTAAAAAAGGGCGCTGCCTTTCCATGTTTAAAACCGTAACGGCTGAAGAAGGGATAGTTAGTATAGTCATCATGTCTTTATTACTACAAGAAGTATTGGTGAAAACGCAAAGTCCATGCAATACTCCTATTATGCTGATCCTGAAAGTGGGAAGATGTAATAAATGGCATTTTTTCCAGGACCTGAGAGCTATTAACAAAGTAGTGATCCCTAATGCCCCCTTAGTATCAAAGGGGTTTGCAACCAGGGTCCTGGCTTAAGAACATGGAGGGGGAAAAAGACCGGTAGCCTATTATTCCATGGCTCTACCAGCTATAGTAAATGGCATGCCAGCCTGCTTGCGAGCTGTAGCGGCAACAGCTACGATGATAGAAAAATTAAACCCCATCGTTCTTGATCACTCGTGTGTAGTGACTGTTCCTCATGCTGTGATGTTATTATTGAACTCTGTAGCCAAACAGCAACTCACAGCCGCTAGAAGAACAGGATATTAAATTATCCTTTTATCACATCCGAACTATACTTATCAGCGATCTCCTGCTATAAACCCAGCTACCTATGTACCACTGGCAGAAGAAGGATGTGACCATGATTGTCTATTGCTTGTAGAAGCAACTGCCACTCCCCGGCTGGACTTGGAGTCATTCAATTGATAATCCTGATCTGGTCCTATTCACTGATGGCTCTTCACACCAACCTAGCGTTGACAGATTATTAGCAGGATATGTGGTGGTCACGCCACATCAAGTGTTGGAGGCATATGCTTTGCCATCCGGAACGTCTGCTCAGGCAGCTGAGCTGTATGCCCTGACTTGTGCCTGCATATTGACAAAATATAGAAGTGCTAATATCCACAAGGATTCTCACTATGCGTTTGGGGTTGTACATAATCTTGGGAAGTTATGGGGAAAAATAGAGGATTCATCACAGGGAAGACTATTAAACATGATTAACTGGTCTTAAAGTTACAGGATGCTATCCAATTGCCACGGAAAATTGCAGTTATTAAAAGCGAGGCATTATTAAAGGGAAACAGGACAGCTGATTATGTAGCCAAACAAATTGCCCTCAGGCAAACCCCGCAATTACAAGCGGCTAAAATTAAGTCTGCAGCACAATGAAAGCTCACGATTAGCATTGATGTAACCCAGTTACAGGATGTCCAGAGCCTATCATCACCACAGGAAAATAATTCCAGGAGCAAAGCAGGGTGTTATCAAGACCCCATTATCTGGGTCCACACTGATGGCCTGGTAGTTTGCCCCGGGAGCCTATTTTTGTCCCTGTCTCGCCTAGCCCATGGACAGGCTCACAAGGGAAAAGGGGGGTTTGGGGGGGTGGCACCCAGCAATGGTATGCATCAGGTACCGTATATCAGTCATAATTGATAAAGTTGCAAGAACATGTCTGGTGTGTCAACAAAATAATAGAGGGAAGACGCCTGCAAAATTTGAACAACTACCACAACCTGAAATGCCTTTTGAAAATTTGAAAATTGATTTTGTACATATGCCCGCAGCAAAGGGTTTTAAGTACATTTTGGTCATAATTGGTCATATGTTCTCCAGATGGATGGAAGCACACTTCACTAGGAGGGATGATGCAAGGATGGTAGTCAGTATTTTAATGAAAGAAATAATACCTAGAATCTGGACACCCATGGGAATAAACAGTGACAGAGGAACTCATTTCACCAGTAAATTAGTTTTGAACTTGTCGAAGGCTCTTGGGTTCCAGTGGAAATTAAACATACCATATCAACCACAGTCCTCAGGGATGGTGGAAAGGGTAAATGGTAAAATAAAAGCTACTTTGGCCAAAGTATGCCAGCAAAATAGGTTGTTGTGGCCAAACACCATGACTGGAGTGATGTATGCCCTGAGATATCAGAAAGATAGAAACACGGTCATAACACCTCACGAGATATTGATGGGGTCACCTATGACAACAAGAACCCGACCCCCGATGACTCCTGAACAGGTAGCCCTGATATGGAATGATGAAAAATCCTTAAGATATGCTCAAGCCTTGTATGAAACTGTTGGTAAAATCTATGAGAAAGTTAAGCAGGCACAGGTCCATACGGCAGAAGGAAATATGCACCCGTTTAAACCAGGAGATCGGGTTTATGTGCGAGCAATAAACAAAGATTCTTTCTCTCCTAGATGGAAAGGACCATATTTGGTGCTGCTAACAACATGAACAGCAGTAAAAGGAAAACCCGATTGGATACATGCCACTCGATGTAAACTGCATCACTCAGACAGAACCCTCAAGGAGAAGAAAACGCAAGAACCGTAACATTTTGTAGTGATAAAAAGAGTGTCAAAATGTTGATATTTTTTCTTACCTATCCTTGTAGTATTAAATGTAGTATTATATGGGATCATAGAGGATATGAGGGTGAAGAGAGGCATCTAGATAGTTACACGAAACAGGATGAAGATAGAAATTAGAATATGGAATTCAATTAACAATTTTCACATAGAACACAATGAACTTGCAGCTGAAAGAAAAACAGGCTTCCTTATCTGATTAGAATGTTGGGTTTTTGCCCATATCCCTATGTATGCCGAAGAAGGTATCCCTTTGCGAGCTCAAGGACAGGTTTCAACCAAATTACAATCAGACACATCTGCATCTAAGTTTGCAACTGGGTTAATGAGAGAAAATATTAAAATCCTTACTTACTATAATATGTTTTGATCATAAAGATCAACAAGGAAGCAACTGTGGAAGAAAATATTAATATCCTTCCTTACTTAACTTTGATTGAAATTGAACAAGGTAACAAAAGGATGTTTGGATGTGACAATTGGCATCTCTCGTTGACCAAGTGTAGAAGAGGTTTGTGGGAATCGGCAAAATAAGATTAGACGTATCACCTCTTGTCTTGGAATGTGTTGAGTGGATGGTAAATGTAAACATGAAATAGTAAACGGAGATATGGAAACTTTTTTCTCTCAGCATTGTGTTACGGTAGACCATTTGTGCCCCCTACTGCTAGTAGCGTAGATACGTTGCATTAAATAGGGGTCTTATGATTGGCTCAGAGAGGGGATGATCCGCCTAAAAGGTGAGATAGAATAATGTCAAGATGCCCTTGTATTGTATTTTACGTATTAACCATCTGTTTTTGAATAAGATTGACATAAACAAAAAGTATGTTAAGACTAATGAAATAATTGGTACCCATGTAGTAGATAGTATATATTTCGTATAGTTGTATCTAACAAAAAACAAAAGTTGTTTGCTGCACAGTATAACTGACGGCTAATTCTGCTGTGAAGTCAGAGAACTGGTGAGTCATTAACATCCGCCATCTCTCCATAATATCATGCAATAAAGTCTCTTGAAGCAAACATTCAAAGTCTCCGCTTTTCATTTCCCTTTAATTTCCCTCTAAATTATTTTTTTCCACAGTGGGGTTAAGGATAACATCACCAACCTCCCTGATCATTGGGACAATCTTATTGGCCATGACATTACGACATTGTATGTGTGGATTGGTGTTACAACTGTGTGGACATTACTACAGCCTGTGGGCCGGATGTATCGAGGTAACGCCTGCGGCCAGATGTAACGAGCTAACGACTGCAGGCCGGATGTGACGGTAATGAGACTGGTCGAGGGGAAGAATGTTATACGAGAATTTTACCGAACATTCTGTGATCCGTAGCGCTGTGGCCATAGCGCTATGTCTAACCCCATAGCGCAGTGGTTGGTAGCGCTATATTTAAATCCCATAGCGCTGCAGCCAGTAACGCTATATTTAGAACCTATAGTGCTTTGGCTGACTGCTCTTTGTTTAAATTCCCACGCATTAAGCCGACAGCTCTCTGTTTAAACCTTTGCGCGCCAAACCAGCAGCACTGTGTGTATTACCATTACGCGCCAAGTCTGTAGCGCTGAATGTATTGATTTGCGCGCCAGGTCTGTAGTGCTGTGTATTGCTTTAAGTGCCAGTCTGCGGCTGATAGCACTTTGTTCCCAAAGTGGGGGGGGGGGGGCTTGCTGGGATGTAGTCCCCTGCCATTGGTTATAGTTTGAATTTGGGAGCAACGCTACTGGCCAGTAGCGGCGGTTATTTCTTGCCTGTATAAAGGCAGGCACCAGTAAGATAGAAGTTAGTTCAAATTCATGTACGAGAGGGGTTCATATACGAGCTGAGTCACGATCAGCCCCACGGACGGAGGCAGAGAGAGAGAGCGAGAGAGAGAGAGGTGTGCTGCTATACAACTGAAGCCCGCGTATACAGAGACAAATATTGCTTTGGTCCTCTCTTGCCAATAAAAGCTACTAAACAGACAAGTGAGCCTTTTTCTGTTCTACTAGTCAGATCCTTGAACCTGTTCCCTTGTAACAGGGAGTGAAACAAAGATATTTTTTATGTGTTTGCGATATATTGAATGAACAGTGTTAAAAGATTCAGTGCTCGCATATTAACAATGAGAGACTGAGAGTGGAAAAGTGCTGAAAGAGCAATGAACGAGAATTTGCTATTGAGGAAGTGCAGCATAGGTTTACAAGGTTAATTCCCGGGATGGCGGGACTGTCATATGCTGAGAGTATGGAGCAGCTGGGCTTGTACACTCTGGAGTTTAGAAGGATGAGAGGGTATCTCATTGAAACATATAAGATTGTTAAGGGTTTGGACACGCTAGAGGCAGGAAACATGCTCCCGATGTTGGGGGAGTCCAGAACCAGGGGCCACAGTTTAAGAATAAGGAGTAAGCCATTTAGAACGGAGACGAGGAAATCCAGAGAGTTGTGAGTCTGTGGAATTCTCTGCCTCGGAGGACGGTGGAGGCAGGTTCTCTGGTTGCTTTCAAGAGAGAGCTAGATAGGGGTCTTAAAAATCAGGGGATATGGGGAGAAGGCAGGAACAGGGTACTGATTGGGGATGATCAGCCATGATCACATTGAATGGCGGTGCTGGATCGAAGGGCCAAATGGCCTACTCCTGCACCTATTGTCTATTGTCTATTGTTTAATTTAATTAAGCTAAATTATGAAAGACATGGATTTACAGAAATATCTCGTACACATGCAAGAAACAGTTTTGTAATATATGAACAATCAAAAATCGCAGCCATCTTATACACAAATGATTCCAAAAAATTCAATGCGAATGATGAGCAGTTAACCTTTATTATATAAGATTTTGATTGAAGGTTTCTGATGGTTAGAACACCTGGAAAGCCCTGCTCCATTTGGAAATGGAAGAAAATGATTTTTAACATCTAGCTGAGGCTTTGAGTCATGGACAATCGATTATTCATATTGTAACTGTGTGCATGTTGTCTTTTCAGAAGCACATGGCAGAAACCATACACAGTTGGAAGTTACCCCCCATGCCAAAATGCTTCCCCCCCACCTCAAAATAAGGGAACCAAAGAACAGAAAATGTTACAAATTTTGTTACTAAAAAGAAATAAAAACTGTTTAAAAAATACGTAAGATCCATCAGCATTTAAAGAAAGGATAAACCCACAATATTTCAGATTCAAAGCATTCAACACTTTTATACTCCCATATTTATTTTCTGTTGCTGGCTGACCTTTAATATTTCTAGAACATTCAATATGTACCATGTATATTACTCTATGCCAATTTAATTATTATGTCTAATCTGATGGAATTATGACAATTCTTCTCCACAATGAACTGTTCATTTATAGTATCTTTCAACAATATTTTCAAACTTATTGTTTCTATAGTTATGGAATGAACAATGCCTGCCATTTGTTAGACTTGCACTTGCTGATTTAATTTATGTAACCATTCACACTGCAAGTTGCTGTAAATTACAAGTCACAAAGATGTGGTTCTTACTGGGGTTTTGTGAACAGGGAAAGCAACCGTGTATCTCCTTAACCAAATAGCTCAAAGAACACTGTTGGGCTTAATCTATAAAGTGTGATTTAGAATAATGAATTGAATGTAGAATGAAAGCAAAATTGTGAAAAGGAAAGAACTAGATTAAGGGAGAGAAAAACACAACATCTTGTGTAGCAATACTGGACATTTTTCATTTAATTAAGAAGACACTTTGTCTTAAGTAATTTGAGTTATTAGCCTCACCCTTGAATTTTTGTAATCTCATAAAGACAATAAAAGTGAATTAATTATTATTTACAAATTATTGTTGTAAGATGTAATTGACTTTTAAAAGTAGTTGATTAAAAGAACATGTAAAACAGCGCCACAGTGGTGCAGCAGGCAGCACGGTGGCACCGCAGTTGAGCTGCTGCCTTTCAGCGCAAGAGACATGGGTTCGATCCTGACTATGGGTGCTGTCTGTAAAGAGTTTATACGTTCTCCCCGTGACCACATGGGTTTTCCCTGGATGCTCCAGTTGCCTCCCAGATTCGGTTTGCAGGTTAATTGGCTTCTGTAAATTGTTTCTAGTGTAAGATAGAACTTGTGTATGGATGATCGCTGGTCGGCATGGACTCAGTGGGCTGAAGGGCCTGTTTCCACACTGTATCTTTAAAATAAACCAAACTAGATAGAGCTTCTTCACCTCACCTATTGCACAAGTTTGAAAATCAGAAAATATAGTCGGATAGAATCAGGAAAATAAAGTAACCACTGTTTTTTTTACAATAGTTTTTATATTCATCACTTCCCAAATTATTGGATTGTCACCTGACCAAAAAGGTTATTTCCCAGAGCACATAATTACCTCCAGATAATTATTTGTTGGAATTTTCGTGCCCCAAATCAGCCATTGCCAGATGGAAGTATTTTACAGTTTCTGCTTAATGCTGCGATCAATTAAAATAATAATTGGATTTGCAGCACTATTTTCAAATTCTGAAATTATAATTATAACCTAGAGTGTAAGGTTACTAGAATTTCATCTCATGTGAATCACAATACTTTACTAAAGCGATGAAATGTGCACATATGTTAATGGTAATGGAAGGGCTGCAAGTTAATATTATGTCTCATCGCTTCGATATATAGAAACATAGAAACATAGAAAATAGGTGCAGGAGTAGGCCATTCGGCCCTTCGAGCCTGCACCGCCATTCGATATGATCATGGCTGATCATCCAACTCAGTATCCCATCCCTGCCTTCTCTCCATACCTCCTGATCCCTTTAGCCACAAGGGCCACATCTAACTCTTAAATATAGCCAATGAACTGGCCTTAAATAGAAATTATCATGAACACTGTTGGGGATGCATTGGTGTTCAGTAATGTGATCAACAAAAGAGCTGTGTGAGTGGCAAAATATATTTATTTTGTAAAAATGGATAAGAATGACTTCAAAAATGTTTTCTCCAAGATTAACAACTTTTTCCAACATCCCTCTCCTATATCTTTAATTCTCATCTTTTAAACAAAATGGAAATTAACCTATGGGCTACGTGGTTTCTATCCACATGACTGTTATTTCAGTGTGCTTGCAAATATTGAATTTGTGATTGAGTTTGAGTTTGCCATTTCAAAGACTAAAAGTGGAGTCACAAAGACCCTTGACTAGGTAATATCAGTTTGGCCAGGATAATTGTTTTACTACCAGATTAGCAGCATATATTATTTCAACTAAAGTTTCGAATGAAACCTGTTTATTTCCAATTTAAAGATTATCGCCTGAATATTTATTTTATTGTCTAAGGGTTGTGAAATATGTTTAAGTGGTGATGCACAGGAACATATTGAGAAGTGCAGCTCTATTATCTGAATATCATCCTGCTTTCTCCCAAGTCTATCAAGCAAGAACTCCCAAAACTTCACACACTGCCCTTTCTAACTCATAAAGCCCTCTTTAAAATAATACCTCCTGTGAACTCTCATTTACCTTCTGCATTGTCACCTCCAATAATATGCAAAAAGCTCATGTACCCCATTTTGAATTAACATTGAGATCAGCCTCTGTAGTTTTCCAGGCTTCCCCAGTACGCTCAGCCTAATTTAATCTACGTTTTCCCTGACATAGATCCTATCTTGTTTAATGGCCTCTCAGAACTCATCCTCCCCACTGGAGAATCCAAACAGGGTAATTGTGTAGAACTGCAGATGCTGGTTTATACTAAAGATAGACACAAAGTGTTGCAGTAACTCAGCAGGTCAGGCAGCATCTCTGGAGAAAACAAATAGATGACGTTTTGGGTCGGGATCCTTCTTCAGACCTACACAGAGGGGGAGCAGTGAGAGAGAGTCTTGCAGAACTCCTGTCAGAGAGAGGAAGAGAACCTCTTCAAAGTTCTTCATACCTTTAGGAGATTTCACAGTAGGATAAGCCAAAATGTAGAAACAAAGAATTGCAGATGCTGGTTTATGCCAAAGATAGACACGAAGTGCTGAAGTGACTCAGAGGGTGAGGCAGAAGCAAAAAAGAATAGGTATTGTTTCAGGTCGAGACCCTTATCCATACTAAACATTATGTAAATGGGTAATTGTTTAAAGAACACCTGCATTCAGTCTGCATGGGCAACTGTGTGTCGCCTTTTTCCTGCCATTTTAATTCCCCATTTCCACTCCTATTCTGACCTATCAGTCAGTGGCCCCCTGTACTGTTACGGTTAGCCCCAATACAAGCTTGCAGAGCAGCATCTCATCTTCCGTCTGGGTAAATTTCCACTTTCTAGGCTCAATATTGAATTTTACTACTTCAGTCATATGTGTATCCAGTATATGTGTCATCCAGGTCTAATATTTGCGCAGCTCTCTCTCCCTCTCCCTCTCTCCTCTCCCTCTCCCTCTCCCTCTCCCTCTCCCTCTCCGAGAATTTTGTGCTCGTTTCTTATTTTAAAACGTTCTAAAAGTTGTGCTGGTGCAGTGATGTATTTTTTCATCAAATATGCCTTCACTGCGATCTGGCTTCAGTGTGCGAAGTGACTACATTGTACTGTTTCCACAGGTGTAAATGTTGTCCAGACCATATTAGATAGTTGGTATATTTTTTGGCATATGTCCCTCATGTGGTTTCAATACTTTTATTACTAATCTCCAACTCTTTTTCTTGCAAGAGTTCTTACTCTAAACTCCTAAAAAATCTTTATAAATCCAGGAATATACAGGCTTTGTACAAGGTTGTCTTTAGCTATTAGCCCTGTGCTCAGTCATGGAGTCATAAAGTATTGGAAAGGGGCTATCAGCCTATCCTTTCAATGCTGACAGGTGGGGACCTGTCCGTATTAATCCCATCTTCCAGCACTTGGCCCGTAGTCTTTAATGTCATGGCAACCGAGATGTCTGCCTAAACACCTCTATAATGCTCAGTTTCTGCCACTCTCTCTGGTAGTGCATACAGGTACCTACCATTCTCTGGGTGTAAAAAAGACCCTTTCAGATCTGTCCTATTTTTTTTTTGTTATCTCCTTATCTTAAATGTTTGATTTATTGTTTTATTTACCTCTGATATTGGGATTACTTTCCTCCAGTCGACCCCATCTACACCCCTCATAATTTTATATGCTGCAATTATGTCCCCTCTAAACCTCTCCCACTTCAGGAAAAACAGGCCTAGCTTCCCTATTTCTCCTCACAACTAAGAAGCCCTATATCTGGCAATATCCTGTGAATCTTCTTTGCATCCTTCATATGGCATCTTGACAATAACTGCATGTTGCACCCCAGCTCCGTAAGATACTCCCTGGTATCTTACCATTCATGGTATATGTCCTCGCTTCATTAAAAGTGCCGAAATACACATATATCAAGATTAATATTAAACAGCACATCAATATAATTCAGTAGACCAAGGCTTGCCTCCACACTTGCCTCCAACTACTCCATCAGCCTTGGGTTCATCTGTGAAAAAATCCATCATTGTACCGGTACCAAAAAATGCCTCCCCAGCCTGTCTGAATTACTACAGTCATGGCCCTTACCTCGGTAGTCATGAAATGCTTTGAGAGGCTGGTGAAGAAACACATCTGCGCCTTCCTCCCTCGGAACATGGACCCGTTGCAGTTCGCATACCGTCCGAACAGATCCACGGACGATGCGGTCTCCCTGGTCTTGCACACCGCTCTCTCCTATCTGGACAGCCAGAAGGGGGGCTACGTGAGGATGCTGTTCATAGACTATAGTTCAGCCTTCAACACGATAGTCCCCACCAGACTGGCCGGGAAGCTAATGGAATTGGGGCTCAACACCTCCCTGTGTGCCTGGGTCCTGGACTTTCTCACCGCCAGGCCCCAGGTAGTCAAGATGGGAGGGAATACATCGAAGTCCCTCACCCTGAGCACAGGATCGCCCCAGGGTTGTGTCCTCAGCCCCCTATTGTACTCCCTGTACACACATGACTGTGTGGCTAGGTTCAGCTCCAACTCTATAATTAAGTTTGCTGATGACACTGTGGTTGTCGGCCTGATCTCAGACAATGATGAGAAGGCCTACCTGGAGGAGGTGGCTGGTCTAGCACTCTGGTGCCAGGATAACAGCCTCCTCTTGAACATCAAAAAAAACGAAGGAGCTGATCATGGACTTTAGGAGGGCACATTATCCGAGTACGTACACTCCATTGAGGATAAATGGGGATCCTGTGGATAGGGTGAACTGTTTTAAATATCTGGGAGTCCACATCTCCGAGGATATGACATGGGCATCACACGCCTCAGCACTCGTGAGTAAGGCAAGGCAGTGCCTTTACCACCTCAGGCAATTGAGGAAATTCAGAGTGTCTCCGAGGATCCTCCAGTGCTTCTACGCAGCGGCGGTGGAAAGCATCTTGTCCGGGAACATTACCATCTGGTTTGGGAATTACTCTGCCAAGGACAAGAAGGCTCTGCAGAGAGTAGTTACTATCGGCCGAACGCACTATGGGAACTTCACTTGCCCCCCTGCAGGAACTATACATCAGGAGGAGCAACTCCAGAGCCAACAATATCATGAGAGACCCCTTCCACCCCTGCAACGGACTGTTCCAGCTGCTACGGTCAGGCAAACGCCTCCGTTGCCATACGGTGAGAACGCAGAGGTTGAGAAGGAGTTTCTTCCCAGAGGCCATTTGGACTGTAAACGCCTATCTCACCAGGGACTAACTCTACTGAACATTTTTCCTTCCATTATTTATTATGTAAAAGAATATGTGTGTTATGATTGTGTTTATAGTTTGTTTGGTTGTTTGTCTTTTGCACAAAAGTCCGCGAGCATTGCCACTTTCATTTCACTGCACATCTCGTATGTGTATGTGACAAATAAACTTGACTTGACTTGACTTGAACATATTAAGCCACCTTGCTGAACTGCCCATGCTTTACAATTTTTTAATTACTTCACTTTGCTCATAATATTTCTACCTTGAAACTTCCTTTTATGATTCGGTGCCTTGAATATAAACCTCGGGTTTCTTTAGTAACTTGTCAATTTCTTTGTTGAACTAAATTAAGGCGCATGTTGCAATCAAAAGCGCTTGAACAATTAAACACCTTCTGTGTCCAGTTCCCTGGGAAAAAAAATTCACACAAGCTGTATGATAACATGCTTTTTTGTGATGATTTGCTGACTCATTGCTTGTGATTACGATTTGAGTCTAACACTTGGTGAGTCGTTTTCTAAACCCAATGTTCAACATGATGACACTTATTGCAAATAAATATAAGAGAAAGTTTTCTCTGAAATAATACAATGAAATCATAAACCTATTTAAATGGGAAGGATTTGTAATTAAGTTTCATTCATTATACTGAAGTAATCCTGACTCTTAGTTCTTGTTGGAAGCATAGTACTTAGGATCTTTTATGTTAGAAATTTAGAATGCTGTAACTTTATAGTTCTGATGTGAAGAAGATGGTTGAAATGTTGGCCTTTGTAATCATTAATTTTCTTTATGAATTCTTCTCACTGATGTGATCAATTCATTAAGTTTTGCATGAAAACAATCCTTCAAAAGAGAAAGATTGCTTTGCTTGCAAAATTAAAAAGAAAAGACTCTTTGGAATACAGTACACTCCATCATTTCAGACCAACACATGGATAGCATAGTCACTTAAGTGCCAGTATAATACTCATATGATTGAAGACAGATGAACTGAAAAGCCTATAAATGCTCTTCTAAAATCCCATCCTGTTAGCTAAGTTTCCAAATTGTTCTATTGTTGATGCCAGCTGAAAGGCTTTTGCCTTTTGAATTCTACTTTCACCTCCTAGCCTATTTCAAGCAGCAAGTTCATTGCCATGCAGAGGTGCTTCCTATAATCACATTTTCTTTAATTAAAAAAAAAAAGTATTCTTTCAAAAGTATCCAAAAGAAAACAATGCAAAGCTTTTCATATATTATTAGTGTTGGTTTACACATTCAGCGTTGCTGAGTACATAGTAGTGTTAGCATATCTGTTTTGTACAAAGCACTATTGCCACTAATTTAAGTTCGAGTTTAGTTTTCATGCCACATGTACCAAGGTACAATGAAAAGCCTTTGTTGCATGCTAACCAATTAGCGGAAAGACAATACACGATTACAATCGAGCCCTCCACAGCGTACAGATACACGATAATAGGAATAACATGAATAATGTTTAGTGCAAGATAAAATCCAGTAAAGGTCGATCATAGATAGTCTGATTGAGTAGGTAGGAGCTCAGGACTGCTCTCTAGTTGTTGGTAGGATGGTTCAGTTGCTTGATAACAGCTGGGAAGAAACTGTCCCTGAATCTTGCGATATGTGTTTTTGTGGCCCTTGTGGCCCCTTTGAGGGATAACTATTTCTGTTGTTTGACGGGTGCCCCCAGTAAACATGGCCCTTTAGTGTCCAGTAGTAGACAGACCCTTGACCACAATCCTTCTCTACAGAGCCTTTGCTTTGGCTGAAATGGTTCAGATCTCATGCTGCTGAGATTGAGAAGGGTAGACATTTTCCTCACTGTCCCCAACTATCCATTTCCTATTTTATATTCAGATTATTTGCCATGCAAGACTGTGACATTACTGGAATGGGATCATTTGTTATTTTGGAGACCTGATATGCAACATTCCTGGCACAAATAGTGCACATTGGATAGTAAAAGACTAGCATACTCAAATAATATTTTGAGCTAACTTTGCCTTGGTAACTTGCATATGGTAATTTCATACCACAGGTCACTAGGCAGCTAAGAAAAGCTAGTCTGGTTGACAAATCCATGCAATGATTTCTGACGAAGACTTTCAGTCCAGAGAGATAAATGGGGGTGGAAAGGGAACTGCATATCTTTGCATTTGATGTATTTTACAGTATTTCAGAAGAATCTAATACATTATTTTGATAGGTTCTTCAATTTACATTAACCTATTTTGATTTGCTCCTGTTATGCACTTTCAGTCATCACTGGATTCAGCTTCCACAATATTAATCTTGTCAGACTCTGCCCTCTTACATTTGCAATCTTCAGTCTGTTCAAAATATCGTTAACTGTATCACTTTTATATTCATTCACCCAACAACCTCTCAAACAGAAATTTCAGGAGCCGGAAATCTAAAACAAAATTGAAATTCTGGAAATATTCTGATTCATTAGAAATGTCCTGATATAAATTTAATTATTAATCTGTTTCTTGCTTCACAAACATGTCACCAATCGTCAGTTTACTTGTTTCGTTAACAAACCATAAAAGCTGGTCATGTTTCATCAATTAACTTATTTCCAATTATTTCAATCCATTCTCACCACTATTTTAAATGTCCAATTCCTAGCACTAGTAACAATTTTCCACATTAACTTTACTGAAAATAAATCTAAAAGAAACATCAGAAAAAAACAAACAACCTACATTTTCCAACTTCCCCTTTTAGGTTACGAGGATACAAACAGTTAATCGTTATCTTACAGCTGTTCATAACCTTCCCCCCTTGCTTCCAATTTATTTAAAGGAACATACACCTACCCACAGTGGAAATTTTTGATTCTGCTGTGGGGGGACGTTTGTGTACAACTCTATAATTTGTTGTGTTCTATTTTCTTTTATTTATTTATTTATTTATTAACCTTTGATATGGAAATTTATTATCTATTTTATGTAAAACACTTTGGTGTCAATGCGAGTTGACTCAAAATGTGCTATATAAATAAAACTTACTTACTTACTTACCCTTACAATGTGGTCTACAAATATAATAACCGAAATAATTATCACATATATAAACTTCCTCATTCATTCAAAACCGGTTTTTACACACAAATCACATTCGTTCCATTCTTACTTCAAAGAAATTATTCAATTTTCTACACATATTAAAATTTCAAAATTAACATTTATATAATTCTGATCTCCCTCCCAAGCCAAAGTAGGATGATCCAATCCTCCATCAGTCAGGTTCCCAAACGCTGTGATTGGACATTGATTCAGATCGTGACCAGTCAGACTCACCGTCACTCAAATTCTAACCACACCCCACTAAATCACAACCAATCAAAATCCTAGTCACTCAACATCTGATCACACACCACTCCCATTAATTTCCAGACAAAGGAAACACATTTATTTTCTGATCTCTCAGCTTAAAGAATGCTGAAAGCTTATCTCCACAAACAGTTAAGACACTCAGTCTTTAAACCATACACTATTATTATTGCTATTCTACTTTCTGCTATTCTACAATATTCTATCACTGTGTACACCTTCTGCCACGCACCTACCCCAAATTCGTATTTTGCCCGGATGACCCCTGGTCCCCCAAGGCGTTGTCCACACAATACCTGCCTCGCCCGTGCAAACCCATGACTTCTCAGGGTAGTAACCATGAGGTCTTAATAAACTCTTAATACTATCACATTATTTTCTTATCACAACTATTATTACTCACCACACACTGCGTGGCCTTCTTGGACAATCCTCCCGGTCCTCCTTTTTAGAACAATTTAGTGCCAGATTCTTGGGTCGGAGAGACCTTCTAACTACCTAGGCACTTCTGTGTCCCCAATGGCTTATCATGAACAACAGGTTATTAGTCCAAATGAAGCGGAAAACCGCATAGTTTTTTGGTGTCCACCTTTGTCCTGTTGTCCTTAAGAGCCACATCAGGGGCTTGGAAGGCCCTGGGCTACTTGTCTTTTAATTAATGGTCTCTTACCGACCCTGCTCGCAGCACCAATTTGTCGTTGTTTACCAGACTCAAATTAAAGATAAGATGACAAAGACATGGAGAATTCTTCTAGAAGACGAGAAGCCTTTAATTTGCACAAATCTGGGCCTGGAACATTCAGAGATAGTACACCTCGGCCACTCTCCAAATGTTCTCTGATCCATAATTTCAAGCAGCATTTTATTATAATTTCAGTTCTTATCTTTGGCTACTTAGCATGTTTTTACTAACTTTAACCTCTCACTGTCCTTGCCCTTTATCTCCAATCTCTGAGTTACCATGATGTTCTAACTGAAGAAAAATAAACTAAGCAATAACATGGTTTTGGGCCTTGACTTCTGATCACATAAAATTAGCTGACATCTGCGAGCTTTACTAAATGTTTTTAAACATATTGGTAAAAATTAAGAAGTAACGTGTTTCTTCTATATACATTCTATATAACTTCTATAATATCTGTGCCATCAACCACGTGCCCACCAACTCGGCGGCTCCATGAGGAAAGCACGCCCTCATTGTCCACCGAATAACCACAGCAGCTTCCCGAGGCTCGCGGTAGGCACCGTTAGTGCTCCTACCACCTCCGCTTTGGCACAGAGGCTCGACGCTGCCTCCATCCCTGCACGTTTCAGGGAAATGCTTTGGTGATCATCTGTAGAGGGAACCGCGATCGGCCAAAATGACCGCCTCTACGCCCGTGTCCCCCATTCCGGCCACCTTTTCCTGGTGGACTCCGGCGCGATCGCCAGCATACTTCCCACGACCGGCCATAACACTTGTGCTGGTAAGAAGGTCCCCGTCCTCTCTGCCATTAACGGGAGCGACATACGGATGTATGGTACGCAGACCCTTACCGTCATTTTCGATTCCCGCCCATACAAGTGGAAATTTATCGTCACGAGCATTGCCCAGCTGCTCTTGCGAGCCGATTTCCTACGTGCTTTCTCCCTTGTCATCGATTTACAGGGCAGTCGCACGGTCGGACATTGGCCCCGCTGCACCGCGCAGCCAGCCTCAGCCTGTCCCGCAGCTTGATGCCATCGCCGGGGTCGAGAGCCCGTTCCCCGCCTTGCTCTCTGGTTTTCCCGAGCTCCTTATACCTATTTCGGCAGGGCAGCTCCCCGGAACGGGGTTGTGCATCACATCTCCACCGAGGCCCCCCCGGTGCATACACGTGCACACCGCCTCCCACTGGATAAGCTGTGCATAGCCCGGGATGAATTCCAACTGATGGAGGACGTGGGCAGTGTCTGGTGGTCTGACAGCCCATGGGCCTCCCCGCTACATATGGTTCCGAAAGCATCTGGAGGGTGGAGACCATGCGACGATTACAGGCGTCTCAACGTGGTAACCACGATGGACCGTTACCTCATATCCAGGATTTCTCCTCGCACCCCGAGGGTGCCGCATTTTTCTCTAAGGTAGACTTAGTCCGGGGTTATAATCAAATCGCTGTCCACCCCGATGACGTTCCCAAGAACGCCACCATCATGCGTTCGGCCTGTTTGAATGGCTTTGAATGCCTTTCGGCTTGAAAAACGCCACACAGTCATTCCAATGGCTCATGGACCAGGTCGGAAGGGGCCTGCCTTTTGTTTTCATTTATCTGGATGACATTCTGGTCAGCAGCGCTTCCTGGGCGGAGCACGTTGCCCACCTCCGTCTCATGTTTCAATGCCGCCGCGAACACGAACTGGTAATTAACACCACAAAGTGTCAGTTTGGCCTGAGTTCCATTTCATTCCTGGGATACTGGGTTACCCCGCAGGGTGTTACCCCGCTCCCTGCGAAAGTGGAGGCCATCTGGCAGTTTCCCCGACCGCTCACCGTTAACCGGCTACAGGAATTCGTCGGCATGGTGAATTTATATCACCGTTTCATTGCTGCTGTCATGTGCCCCCTGTTCGGTACCTGGCGGGCAAACAGTGGGACCTCGTGTGGTCTGCAGAGGTGGACGCGGCATTTGAAGATGCCAAGGCAGCGTTGACTAATGCCACCATGCTGGTGCACCCACACACGTCCACCCCCACAGCGCTCACCATCGATCCCTCGGATGCTGCTGTTGGTGCAGTTCTGGAGCAGTTCGTTGGCGGCCGCTGGCAGCTGTTAGCATTTTTTCAGCGACAACTACGGACTCCAGAGTGCAAATACAGCGCTTTCGACCGAGAGCACCTGGTGCTTTACCTGGCCGTCAGGTATTTCAGGTATTTCCTCGAGGGCTGCGTGTTCACCGCGTTCATGGACCACAAACCCTTTACTTTTGCCCTCAGTAGGATCGCGGATCCGTGGTCCACCCGACAACAGCGGGCACCTTGTCTATGTCTCTGATATCCATCACGTAGCTGGAAAGCTTAAATTCGTGGCCGACGCCTTGTCCCGCCCCGCCATTCCCCGGTTTAGGCTCTAGACCATGGCATCAACTACGGCGAGCTGGCAGCAGCACAGCAGGCTGGTGCCAGTATGGCAGACTACTGCACCGCCGGCACTGGCCTTCAGCTAACGGGCTGGCCGAAAGGTTCCATCGGAACCTTAAGACGGCGCTGAAGGCCTGGCTTACAGGTCCGGATTGGGTGGACCAGCTGTCCTTGGTCCTCCTGAGTATCCGTACCACGCCTAAGGAGGATTTGGCTGCTTCCTCGGCTGAGCCCATGCATGGCTCGGCCTTGCAGGTGCTGGGGATTTCCTGCCTGCTGTCCGAGAACAGGTGGTTTTGGCCCCGGCGTTGCTGGCCGGCCTTCATGAACAGGTGCACACGTTGGCTCCCGTTCCCACTTCCAGGCATGGGTCGTCCGCGGTGCACGTGCCCGCGGTGTTACAACAGTGTGCCTATGCTTTCATCCGCAGGGACGCTCACCACTCGCCACTGCAGCGGGTCTATGAAGGGCCTTGTTGGGTGCTGCGGGCTGGAGTCGCCATGTTCACGCTGGACGTGGGCGGCTGGCAGGAGTTCGTATCTGTCGTCCATCTCAAGCCCGCCCACGTGGATGTGGACAACCCGGTGGTCATTGCTCCACCATGACGTAGGGGTTGGCTGCCGGCCGTTTCGCCCATACTGGGTTCACCTGTTTCTGGTTTTATTCCGCCGGCCCCAATTCTTACGACCGTCCCACTTTCGCGGCCCTCACACCCCCCCGGCCCTGTTTTGTTGACCCCTACTGTTACGCCCGCCCCGCCTTTGAGAACCACGCGTTCCAGACGTATCATCTGGGTCCCTGCTCGGTTCCGTACCTTGGTTTCTGGGGTGGGGGGGGCTGTAGCGTCACCTGCTGGTGCTCGCAGGTAGTTGAACCCTGCGGTCGGGTACCTAGGACATGTGACTCTGGGGAGGGGTAGTGTCTCACGTGCTTTCTGGGTCAAGCCCCTTCAGTTGCTCCGGACCACCATTGTGGTTGGATCTGTTTATTGGATTGTGTTGAGATGCTTCGTCAGTTTACTTGTTTCGTTAATGAACTCGTTTGAACAATCAACTCTCGTCTCATCCGCCAAATTTACCTTCAAAGATTAATTACATAGTTTCAAACAAGACTCATTAACTACCAAAACCCTCTACTTGTATTTACATATTTCCCAGATGAAGCTTGGTATGAATGTGGTGAATTTGCCACCAAGTTCCTGACTTGGGATCTTTTTTTGTAGGAGTTACCTCTTGAGGCACCTTTTTATCTATGTTTCTGCCAAAAATACTAGAATAGCTATCTTTGGTTTCTACATACCTCTGAGAGATTGCTTTAGTTTTATCACCAAATGTATATTCATAAGTTCATGAATTCTCTCATGCGTACTTGTTCCTTTTATTCCTTCAGATTCCTGCATTCATCCAAAATCACCGTAGCCACTCGGTTCCCAATGAACAGTGTCAGCTTTTTCAGTGTACCAGACTGTCCCTGGTACACATTGTTTCAAGGATTGTGGGCTGTTCACAGGGTTGTAAAGCTGTCTCAACTATACTCCCATTATCCAGTTGTCCAAATGTCAATGTGACCCCTCTTCACACAGTTCCACTTCATGCCGTAGGCTGCTTAGTCGAATTCTTCTATTTAACTCTTTCTCTCTCGCTCTCTTGGCTGTCTACAGATGCTACCTGTAGCAGTCAGTGCTGTGTGTTTACAGTATTTTTTGTTCCACTCACACATTACATTACTTTCCTCACTGACCCATTCTGGGAAGGTGACAAATTCAACTGGGCACAGAAAGTGCCCAGATAATTTGAATTGACACGGCCTGATCAAGAAGCTATTTTTTTCCTGGCTTTGAAGTACTGAATTTCCTCCTGTTGGTGCTGAATAGAAGTGCTTCATGACCAACGTTCCCCGTCAGAGAAATGGCTATTTTCATTTAGAAGTCAGAGAAATGGCTATTCTCATTTAGAAGTGAACTATAAATTAAAACAAAAATGAAGTAAGAGCAAGGAGGTAGAATGAGATGGTGTGTATATGGTTAAGGAGCTAGGTTTAAAATGGATTTAATGTTAAAATGACCATAGTGCTTAATACCTAGATATGCAGCGTGGAAACAGGCCCTTTGGCTTACCGAGTCCATGCTGACCATCGATAACCTATCTGTTCTATCTGTTTAGTACTGCACTGACAATTTCTCAATAAATAAATCCATGTTTAACATGCAAACTGGACAGTCTCTGAACCTTTCAGCATTTAGGATAGCAAAGGATCCAGTATATTAGCCCTCCTAACTTGCATTGTTAAGGCTATTTTATTAGCCAATCTCAGTTGAAAGTACCAAGCTTTCCTTTAGTTGGCCTGGTGTTAGAAATAAAATGCAAGAATAGGAACATGGAAGTATCAAAGGCTGATTCTTCAGTACAGCCCCCCAGGGAGGCTGTCCTGTCTGAACAACTTTAAATCAGACCCTGTCAGTTAGATTTGGTATTGCTAAGGTCCCGTGGTGCTAGTTAAAGAAGAACATTCACATAAAGTCATGGCCAACATTATTCCTTAGGCAGAACAATCTTTTTAAAACTTGCATTGCTGGTTTTTTGCCAATATTGTGACTCACTGGCAGAAGTCAGTAGTTTATTTCTGATTGCAAACTGATTCATATCTTATTTTTAACTGACTAATTTTGAACAATCACTCTGAAACACATTGTCACAGATCAACCTATAAGCCATTGATTGATGGTATTTAATTCATATGCAATTTATTCAAAATCTTGTTCTTGGCCACAGCACTGGTGGCTTGCACATTGTGCATGATGCAATATTGGTTTTCAAATTATACTTTACATCAATATCAATTTAGAGGTATTTCCCATCTTCAAATTGTGATTTTCTATTAATATTTTTTATAGATATACAAAAATATAAATGCTGAACATGAAAGTTCCTCAGGTATAATGCAAATATTGTTTCTAAAGTCTGACAAAAATCTTTTGCAATTTTTCCATGGTGTGTGTGAGAAAGGTAGAAGCCCCATCTGTTTGTCTACATGAAAATTCCAACGAACATCATCAACCCAGATTGAATTAAAAGTTGGCATTAATGTTGACAGCTGGTCGCAATACAAAAAATTATGAAGACAGAATAAAACCCTCATTTGCAAATAAATCACACATTGGAATAAATACCAGCAAGTGCACAATTTAATCAAATATTCAGATGGTGGCTATTATAATAGATAGCTGATGTTATAAAAGAAGACCATTGTTTTGTAATCACTCTTGAATATGCATCATTCTTGCATGTTTTGGCTGTCTTCTTGGAGGTGCTGTGGTCGTGGTTCTGCTGAAAATGCTGATTCAGTCAGTGCCTCGTGGGAAAGTGTGTGCTCGAGCGCCTAAAGAGATTGTTGTGGCTGGGCCCTGTTGCCAAGAGCACGGCAGCACCGGATAAAGTGGCCTTTCTTTTTACAGCGGTGGCACGTTTTGCCATAAGCGAGGCATTGCTCACGAAATTTCAGGTGTGAGCCACCGCAATTACCACAGTTATGGACCAGAGGATCGGTTATCCTCCCTGGGGCCGTAGGCAGTTGTCGAGGGGTTGTTAATGTTTGTCGGGGGGGACCTATAGAAGGCATGGACATCGTAGGCAGAGTGTGGTCCCGATCCCAGGGTTTTGTTATGGCTCTCAGTGTACTCTGCAACCCGGCAGGCACGTTCAGCCTTATCTAGTGTAAGCTCCACATCCGGGAGCAATTAATTTCTCACCTTGTCATTCAGGATGCCATATGCGAGTCTGCCGCGGATGAATACATCGTGGTCTTGGAAGTGGCATATGGCTACAATGCTCTTGAGGGCACCAATGTAGGATTCCACCGTCTCGCCCTCTTTGGGTACGGGAAAAAAAACCTGTGGTACTCCATGATAATGTTAGTGCGAAGTTGGTACAGGTCTCTGAACTTTCGGAGAAAGCAGGTGGGTTTCACAACATGTGTTACCTCATCGGTATGTTTTGGGGCGTAGTAGAAATCCTGTGCCCGCAGGGCAACCTTTGTGTCCATTACATTGAGTAGCAATGTTACAACATTTTGAGATTTAAAAAATCAAGTCTGCAATTTATCCCATCAGATAAAGCACAAAAATAAGTTTGATTTGACACCTAATTCACTTTCATATCTTCAGTATTAAAAAAGTTATGGCCATTTTCATACTCGGAAATTAGCATCTTGTTCCTTATTGATTTTCCATTGACTTAACACAAAAGCTGTGATCGAGGACAGTGAAATGGCCATAACTATATTAAAAATTAAGAGAACTGAAAGAAATTTTTAGTTATTATAGATTGAAGCATTCTGAAACAAATATTAAACAATCTTACTTGGATGACCTGAAATTAAAGCATATAATTAGTTAGTTACCCAATTGTAGCTAATTCCAAACTTCAATTACTAGATCTAAACATCTATCCATTTCTTAAGAAAGGATTAACATTTTTAAATAGCCTAAGTGTCCAAATAACATTCACAAAGAATTCACAATAAAACATGATTTTTAAATCTCATTTACATTAATTTATAGGCCAAATGGAAGGAATTTAGTGTTCAATTGCTGTAAATTAATGGCCATTTAAATCAGCTTTCGAGTGGGATCCTGTGGAACTCTGTGGAACGCGCTGGTTTGGAACATTCCCATTGCAGTGGATTTGTACCCCATATTTCCCAGAAAAATACTGCAGGATTTAATGGGCCCCCAAATTAGCTACTCGCAACATAAAATTTTGTATAAAGGGATCTTAAGGAGCGCTTTTTAATGTAAAAATAAACAACCTTCCGTTGTCCCCTGCATGAGATCCGTCCCGTTGTCAGCGGTCGTGGATTTAGAGGATGATTTTTAACCTACTATAACAATTAAATTAAACAATTAAGTTTAAAAATAGCTGCAGCGAACGAACCTCGCAGCGATTTTTCATCAGCAACTAAGTAGGCTAATCAACCTCGATTTGAATAGCCAAGAGAAAATCGTGCTTTAAACCCGACCCCCTCTCAAAGGCGCCAAAATCGCGCACACGGGCAGCGACAGATCTGCAGCGCCGCTGAAGGTAGGTTTTGCAACATACCTACATTGAGGAAAATTGATGCAACAGTGTGCGGAGTAGCTCCCGGGTGGGCAGTATCTATGAAAATTCCGAATCCCACTTCTGACACCATGTATATTGATGATCCACAGCAACACACACAGTGAAGATCGATCTTTATTCCACAGGCAAACAGGAACATTTAAACAGCCAGCCATCTCATCTAGCTTGGCTGGCTTGTGAGAGAGAGAGATAGAGAGACAGAGCTGACTGACCTTGCTAGTGTAAAGCTGTGTAGTACCTTAATGCCATGGAAAGGGTGGCATGCACATATGCGTAGTGGAGATTATAAATGGCATGGATTAATAAAGGTATTCTACACAAAGAGAGTTTTTTACTTTAGTTTTGCATTCCACTGGGTGCTTTCTGTTGTTGGTATACTGTTTTTCTGATGGTCTCTTTGCTTGTTCAGGCAATGCTGTTAAAATGAAATGATCATTTATTGATTGATCTTACAAATACAGATAAATTAGTCCTCCTGAGCATGTTTTGGAAGGTATGGACCAGGTTATATTCACTTTGAATTTGGATAATCTATTTAATATTCCTTTTTTTATGCAACATGTCATTAAATTGTTTCTACCAATGTTGATCGCATGTCCCATTGTTACATGTTTCAGGCAAATGCTGAAGAAAATAATTATTTATTATCGCCGTCATTTCTCTGTTCCTATTTTAATTGTCTTCAAGTGGCCCGATTTCCATTCCAATATTCATCTTTTATTTATGTGACTGTAAAAGTTTTATTTTCCTATTCTATGCTTTTAGTTTAGTTTAGTTTAGAGATACAGCATGGAAACAGACCCTTTGGTCCATCAGGTCTACACCAACCATCAATTACCCGTTCACACTAGTTCTATGCTGTCCACTTTTTAATGCTTTCCCTATACACCAAGGGCATTTTACAGAGATCAATTAATCTACAAACTCACATGTCTTTGGGATATGGGAAGAAATCGGAGCACCTGGAGGAAACCCGCGCGGTCAAAGGGTGATTGTACAAATACCACACAGACAGCACCCGAGGTCAGGATCGCACCATGGTCTCTGACACTTTGAGGCAGCAGATCTAGGAGCAGTGCCACTCAGCTGCCCTCCTCAGGGGAGTAGAGAAAGAGAGGGGGAGTTGGAAGGATATTCTTGAAAGTGGAGAATTCAAGGTTCATACCTTTAGGTTGCAAGCTACCGAACTGCAATGTGTGGTGTTGTTCTTCCACAATTTTCCTGTGGCTTTACTTTGGACAGAAAGTTTGATATAGGAATGGGATGAGGACTTGAAATAGTTAGCAACTGGGAGCTCCAGCAGGACTTGGTAGACAGAGCACACCTGGAGAAGGATGACAACTCACAACCCTCTGCATTCCTCCAGCACTTTGTGTTTTGCTCAGTATTCCAGCATCTGCAGTTTCTTGTATCCTCATTGTAAGATAATTGTGGTCATTTTTACCCAGGTGATTCACTACTTCTTTTTTCTATCCTTATTGAATCCCTACTGTTGGATTCAGTAATCATTCTTTCGTGTCAGGCATCTGAAAAATGTTATTAGAAAGCAGTCTTGTGCAAACTCTATCTATCTCACCTGGCCAATTAATTATTTATCATTGAAATCTTCCATAATTCAAATTTTGCTTTTTTTCTACCATAGAACCATTCAACACAGAAACAGGCCCTACTACCCACTGTGTCATCAACTGTCCCCAGAACCTACCATGCACCTACACACTAAGGGAATTTTATATCAAGCTAGCAACCCACACTTGGGATGTGAGGAGAAATCAGAGCACCAGGAAGAAACCCATATGGTCACAGGGAGAATACTGTATGTAAACGGCATACAGTTAGTTCATGAAGGTTAGGATAGAACTCAGGTCATGTGAACCGACCTGCCAGCTGTATCACTCTGTTGTTTAACACTACCTTGTTTGCATTGTTTATCCTCTACCACTCTCTCGCTGCTCTGTTCACGCCCCATGTTTGTGTGATTGAAGCCTTTTTTACCTACAATCTCAGTCCAGAAAAAAATCATTATCTGTCACACTAAAGGCTGCAATACTTTTTCAACTTCCAGTCGCTTATCTCTGTTAAATATAGTTATTCAACTTGTTATTTTTCCAGCATCTTTGGTTTTCTGCAATTTTTAATTACTAATTCATAGTTATTTCTGTGGCCTCGTCTCAGTAATCTCAATCATAGATATCAATTGCTTCCTTTGAACTACATGCAGAGCATGCTTTGCTGTTGGGCTAATTCAACTCATTTATAATACCCTCCCCTCCTGTTTAATCTTCAACCACCTTTCAATATTTGTATTCTAATATTACATTTATTACCTGGTGATTTATGATCCACACACATTCCGGAGGTCCCTTCAGCAAGATGAGCAAGATCATTAAAACTTGATCCAACCTTTATTTAGTTTTGAGATACAGCGCGGAAACAGGCCCTTCGGCCCACCAGGTCCACGCAGACCAGTGATCCCCGCATATTAACACTATCCTACACCCAATTTTTACATTTACCAAGCCAATTAACCTACAAACCTGTACGTCATTGGTGTGTTGGAGAAAACCGAAGATCTCGGTGAAAACCCACGCAGGTCATGGGGAGAACGTACAAACTACATACAGACAGCACCCGTAGTCGGGAGCGAACCCGGGACTCCGGCATTGCATTTGCTGTAAGGCAGCAACTCTACCGCTGTGCCACCCCTATACATCCACTGATGACAAGCTGACACTTGTTCAACTGCTGAAGCGTTTTCCAGTCCATGGCATAATTCTTGGATTTATTCATGTTTGGATAAAAAGACTAAAACACCTTTCCCAATTTATCTAAATGTTCTGGGCTAGAAATCAAAAAGAAATCAAAACAGATCCACGGTAGGGATGAAGCTTGAATCCCAATTGTTATTTGTCTGTTCCCAAAGGGCTACCCAGCGCTGGGATTGCCCAATAATTGGACTGGGGCTCAAGGACCTAATCCAAAACTCAGGTGTCATATATACTATGGAGACACAAGGAACTACAGATGCTGATTAACAGAAAAAAAAGGCACAAAGTGCTGGAATAATTCAGCGGGTCAGGCAGCATCTCTGGAGAACATGGTGGTGGAGGGAGAGAAGAACCACCCAACCGGAAACATCTGCTATCTATGTTCTCCAGAGATGCTGCTATTGTGTTATTGATCATGGATAAACAATAACACAAAATATAGATAATTTTAATGTTCTTATGACATGATTGTGCAAAAAAATAATAAATGTGATTATCTTGAGAGTGGATGTTTCTGGAATGTAATCGATTGGAATATTGCCGTTGCCATAAAGTTTAAGCCCATATCGGCAGGCAAGACGAGGCTGATTCGTAAAATGCCTAAATAAGATTTTTCGCATCATAGGATTAAAATGAAGCCACACCAAAAAGCAAGATAATATGTTATATAAATGACATACCTTTTGTTTGTCCTGATATTGCGATCCGTGATGTTGAAGGCGTTAAAAGTCGTGTTTAATTTCAATCCAGCGATGCAATGGTCCAGCAAATTAAAAAAAAACCTTGGAATGGAAGAGCGAATGATTTTTCTGTATCAGCTAGCAGCCCGAGAAAATCCCTCTCTGACAACCAATACAAATCTGCATTTTAATTGCATTATAACCGCCCCCCTGCCCCAAAAGCCTCCGGAATCGCATGCACAGGCAGTGGCAGATCTGTAGCGCCGCTGATGGTAGGTGTTGTAGCAACGCTACTACAAGTACAAATTTCATTGTTATATCTGGGACATATGACAATCAAGCACTTGACTCGTGACTCTTGAGCAATCTGAAGGAAGTATGAAAATTATGAGGCATAAATAGGGTAGATATAGTTTTTATCCCAGATGGAAATGCCGATTACTATTGGGCGCAGGTTTATGTTGAGAAGGGGAAAGTTGAAATGATTTAAGAGCAGGTTTTATACATAGTGAAAAAGTGGTAGACACCTGGAACATGTGGCTGAGGGACACAGTCAAAGATGCCACAGTAACATTTACAAAGTATTAGATAGACACATGAACAGACAGGAATGTTGGGATATGGAACTTGTTCAAGCAGATGGAATTAGTGTAGATTGGCTTCATGGTTGGCGCAGACGTAATGGGCTGAAGGGACTGTTCCTGTGCTCTATTGTTCTATGTTTATGTTTAAATTGTAGTCATTTTAAAGAACGTGTATATTAATAATTGGCAGAAAGGTTCTTCAAAAGAATATCTCTGCCATTTTCTTCCTCCCAGAAACATGCAAGTGCAAAGGAATTTAAAGGGGAGTGGTTACTGAGGGCACAAAGGGAGGAAGAGCATCTATCTTCTTGACTTAGTTAAGTGGGAGCACTTAAAGTGCCACTGGGACAAATGATCCCCAACATGGATGGATTACCACCAGCACTTTATGTTTTACAATGAAAAGTGTTGATTGCGTGCTATCCTGTCAAATCATACTATACATGGTGGTGCAAAGAGAGCAGAATATAGTGTTTTAGTTTTGTAGCATTACAGTTGCAGAGAAAAAGCCCAAGGTCCATAATGAGGTGAGTTGGAAGTTTGGGGCTATACAGCTTTTGGGAATACTATTCAGTTGTCTGATAACAGCGGGGAAAAAGCTGTTCCTGAATCTGGTGGTATGTGCTTTCAAGCTTTTGTGCTTGCCAGGAGAGGGAAGAAAAGCGAATGGCTAGGGTGATAAAGGTCCTTGATTATTTTGGCTGGTTTTCCAAGGCAGTCGATGGAGTTGATGATGGGGAGGTTGGTCTGTACGATGGACTTGCCTACATCCACAACTCTCTGCGATTTCTTGCGGTCTTGGGCAGAGCTATTGCCAGATTAAGCTACAATATATCCCGATTGTATGCTTTCTATGGTGCATCTGTAAAAATGGGTCAGAGTCGTTGGAGACATGCTGAACTTCCTCAGTCTTTTGAGCAGCTGGCACTTGTATATTGTCTTGATGTCTTTGAAGCAAAAATGTGCTTTCTTTGAGAATAGCCTTAAGAAATTATTGGGTTGTAATCTTGGCCTGCCTGTAATATATTTGTGCAAAACTGAAACACTGTAAAGTCAGATTATTGGCCTGAGGGAGCTTTCTAACTCCCACCAACTGATTTGATGATTCATCACATAAAACGTTCAGTCAAATTCATTTGCACCATACACATCATCATTCAATCTTGACTTTAATATCTCAATTACTCACTTTTGTCGCTGATGGGAAAATCTGCTTTCGACACGAAGACCAGTTGACAAATGTAGGTCTCTGTCTACTCTTGTCCATGATCTTCTTAGCGTCTCATTACTTTCTCCTTTACTATCTATTTTACTTACAATTGTTTCGGTAAGTTTCACTCTTTGACTTATTTATAGGTGTTCTAATATTTTTAGTGGTTTGTGCTCTTATCCCATTGTGAAAATAGATACAAAAATACTCACTTAATATACCTATTTATTCTTATTGTTCATATTAGTCATTCAAGTGCTTAACTTTAATGGGTTCACGTCCCCTTTTCCACTTTGTTGCTCGTAATATATTTATGAAAACCTGTGGTCTTAGCTTAATAATTGCTTGCAACCGTTTCTCATCTTCCTTTCCTTTGCAACGTTTACTACTTACGTTGATGCTTTTTACAGTTCTTCCACTCCACTGCATTTCTAGTTTACCTTTCCTTCAAGTTTAAAGTTTAAAAGGTTGGTTGCATGCAGACGGCAGTCAATGATGAGCAGAGAAGACTGACTTTTGTTAAGTAGCCTGACTGCTGAGCCTCGATTGTCCCATCAACGTCAAACATGTAGATAATTTGGACATAGAAGTCAAAATTGAATGAATATGTGTTTGGTGCAGATGAATTAGAAAATGCTCTTTGGTTCAATGCATTTTACTAGTCCCGCTACATAACATTCAAAAAATTATTCATGCAGATAGTACATGGAAGAAAATCATTTAGAAAGCTACAGAGCTCTTTCACTGCACAATGATTATGTGACAAGCTTCCTGGATGACAGAGCTTCTTTTAATAAGCGAGTTGATATAAAAGTAAGTATTCAGTGAACATGCAGCCAAAAACAAATTGTGGGATGCATTTTTGCTTAAAGCAAAATATAAAATTGACGATATTGGTGAAAGAAAGCTAATAACATCTTATGATGCGTTTCTAAGCATACAGGGAATCATTAATTGCATGCATGTTGTTACATAGGCCCCTGTACAAAATCCATGAAGTTTATGAATATATAGCTGGACTCCCAGCATTCATTATAAAATAAACATGGTTGCTGCAATAAAAGGCATTGTGATATTCAACCAACCTTTCCTATTGAAAGGCAAGGTGCTGCATAGTTTTCAAATTTGAGGGGAAATTATAGCTTCATAGCAAGACACTAACAGCATTGATGCACAGAGGGATCCAAGTCCATAGCTCTCTTAGAGTGGATAGAGCGGTTAAGAAGGCATTTGGAATGCTTGCTTTCATTGTTCAGGGCATTAGGGAAAAGATGAGGATGTCATGCTGCAGTTTTATAGGACATTGGTTTGGCCACATTTGGAGTATTGCATGCTGTTCTGGTTGGATGTGGAGGCTTTGGAGAGGGTGCAGAAGAAATTTAACAGAATGCTTTCTGGATTAGAGCATATTAGCTGTAAGGAGATGTTAAATAGACTTGGATCATTTTCTCTGGAACACCGGTGGTGATAGGAGACCTGTGCCAAGTCAAGAGAGTTTTACTGTCATGTGTCCCAGATAGGACAATTAAATTCTTACTTGCTACAGTACAACAGAATATATAAACATTGTACAGAACAGGAGATAAAAGTTCATTGTGTCTATACACAATAACAAACAGATAAAGTGCAATAGTAATAATAGACTGTTATTGATCAGAGCTTATTTGATGTCGTGTTTAATAGCCTGATGGCTGTGGGGAAGTAGCCGTTTCTGAACCTGGATGTTACAGCTTTTAGGCTCCTGTACCTTCTTCCCAATGGCAACGGGGAGATGAGTGTGTGACCAGGAAGGTGTGGGTCTTTGATGATATTGGCAGCCATTTTGAGACAACGACTGCGATAGATCCCTTCGATGGTGGGGAGGTCAGAGCCGGTGATGGACTGGGCAGTGGTCAGATAGAAGTATATGAAATAATGAGAGGCATAAATAGAGCAGATATCCAGAACCTCTGTCCCGGAGCTCTAATATGAAAGGAACAAAATTTAAAAGAGATATGTTGGGAAAGTATTTACAGAGAGGGTAGTGGTAACTTACATACAAAATAGTGAAAGGTTTGATTAGGGTGGATGCGGAGAGGATGTTTCCACTAGAGGGAGAGTCTAGGACTAGAGGTCATAGTCTCAGAATTAAAGGACGTTCTTTTAGGAAAGAGATGAGGAGAAATTTATTTAGTCAGAGGGTTGTGAATCTGTGGAATTCTTTGCCTAGAAGGTTGTGGAGGCCAAGTCAGTGGATATTTTTAAGGCAGAGATAGATAGATTTTTGATTAGTACAGGTTATGGGGAGAAGGCAGGAAAATGGAGTTAGGAGGGAGAGATAGATCAGCCATGATTGAATGGCGGAGTAGACTTGATGGGCTGAATGGCCTGATTCCAGTCCTATCACTTATGACATAACCTGGAACGTGTTCCTAGGGAAGGAGTGAAGGCAGATACAATGGTGGCGTTTTTAGACGGCTTTTAGGTAGGCATGAACATGCAGGGAATGGATGGATATGGATCATGGGCAGGCAGATGAGATGAAATTATCTTGGCATCATCAGGTTTGGAGAAGTCATTGTGGACCAAAGTGCCTGTTCCTGTGCTCTACATTTCTATCTTCTATGGTTCCTGGGAGATATTATTTATTATTGGCATCAGTAGCTTTGATTCCAGTACAATTTTATCTTACCTCAGATAAGCAATAGACAATAGACAATAGACAATAGGTGCAGGAGTAGGTCATTTGGCTCTTTGAGCCAGCACTGCCATTCAATGTGATCATGGGTGATCATCCGCAATCAGTACCTCGTTCCGGCCTTCTCTCAATATTCCTTGACAACGCTATCTTTAAGAGCTTTAAAAGCATCTCTCTTGAAAGCATCCAGAGAACTGGCCTTCTCTAAGGCAGAGAATTCCACAGACTCACAACTCTCAGTGTGAAACAGTATTTCCTCATCTCCGTTCTAAATGGCTTACCCCTTATTCTTAAACTGGCCCCTGGTTCTGGACTCCCCCAACATCGGGAACATGTTTCCTGCCTCTAGTGTGTCAAAACCCACAATCTTATATGTTTTAATAAGATACCCTTTCATCCTTCTAAATTCCAGATTGTACAAGCCCAGCCACTCCATTCTATCAACATATGACAGTCCCGCTATCCCGGGAATTCACCTTGTGAACCAACGCTGCACTCCCTCAATAGCAAGAATGTCCTTCCTCAAATTTGGATACCAAAACTGCACATAATACTTCAGGTGTGGTCTCACTAGGGTCCTGTACAACTGCAGAAGGACCTCATTGCTCCTACACCCAACTCCTTTTGGTATGAAGGCCAACATGCCATTTGTTTTCTTCACTGCCTGCTGTACCTGCATGCTTACTTTCAGTGACTGATGAAGAAGGAACTCCAGATCCCATTTTACTTCCACTTTTCCCAATTTGGCACCATTTAGATAATAATCTGCCTTCCTGTTTTTGCCATCAAAATGGATAACCTCACATTTATCCACTTTAAACTGCATCTGCCATGCATCTGCCCATTCCCCCAACCTGTCCAAGTCACCCTGCATCCTCATAGCATCCTCTTCACAGTTCACACTACCACCCAGCTTTGGGTCATCTGCAAATTGGCTAATGTTACTTTTAATCCCTTCATCTAAATCATTAATATACAGTGCATTGAGAAAGTATTCAGACCCCTTCACTTTTTCCACATTTTGTTACATTACAGCCTTATTCTAAAATTGGTTACAGTCATTTTTTTAAATCATCAAACTACGCACAATACCTCATAATATAAAAGCGAAAACAGGTGTTTAGTAATTATTGCAAAATAATTAAAAATAAATAACTGAAAAATCACATTTACATAAGTATTCAGACCCTTTGCTGTGACTCTCAAAATTGAGCTTTGGTGCATCGTGTTTCCATTGATTATCCTTGAGATGTTTCTACAACTTGATAGGAGTCTACAAGTGGTAAATTAAATTGATTGTACATGATTTAGAAAGGCACACACCTGTCTATATAAGGTCCCACAGTTGACAGTGCATGTCAGAGCAAAAAATAAGCCATGAAGATGAAGGAATTGTCTGTAGACCTCCGAGACAGGATTGTGTTAAGACACAGATCTGGGGAAGGGTATAAAACATTTTTTGGAGCAATCCAGGTCCCGAAGAGCACAGTGGCCTCCGTCATTCATAAATAGAACTTTGAAACCACCAGGACTCTTCATAGAGCCTGGCCAAACTGAGCAATCGGGGGAGAAGGACCTTAGGATAGAGATTTCTTACTAACATATTCAGGGAGGAGACCAAGAACCCGATGGTCACTCTGACAGAGCTCCAGAGTTCCTCTGTGGAGATGGGAGAAACTTCCAGAAGGTCAACTATATCTGCAGCACTCCACCAATCAGGCCTTTATTGTAGAGTGGCCAGACGGAAGCCACTCCTCAGTTAAAGGCACATGATAGCCCGCTTGGAGTTTGCCAAAAGGCACCTAAACAAGATTCCCTGGCCTGATGAAACCAAGATTGAACTCTTTGGCCTGAATGCCAAGTGTCACGTCTGGAGGAAAACAGGCACCGCTCATCACCTGGCCAATACCATATCTATGGTGAAGCATGGTGGTGGCAGCATCATGCTGTAGGGATGTTTTTCAGCGGTAGGAACTGGGAGACCAGTCAGGATCGAGGTAAAGATAAACGGAGCAAAGTATAGAGAGATCCTTGATGAAAACCTGCTCCAGAGCGTTCAGGACCTCGGACTGGGGCAGACGTTCACCTTCCAACAGGACAACGACCTAAAGCTCACGTCCAAGACAACGCAGGAGTGGCTTTGTGACAAGTCTGTGAATGTCCGTAAGTGGCCCAGCCAGAGCCCGGACTTGAACCCGATCGAACATCTCTGGAGGGACCTGAAAATAGCTGTGCATCAACACTCCCCATCCAACCTGAGAGAGCTTGAGAGGATCTGCAGAGAAGAATGGGATAAATTACCCAAATACAGGTGTGCCAAGCTTGTAGCGTGATACCCAAGAAGACTTGAGGTTGTAATCACTGCCAAAGGTGCCTCAATAAAGTACTGAGTAAAGGGTCTGAATACTTATGTAAATGTGATATTTCAGTTATTTATTTTAATTATTTTGCAAAAATTTCTAAACACCTGTTTTCACTTTTTTATTGTGGGCTATTGTGTGTAGATTGCTGATAAAAAAAAATGAATTTAATCAATTTTAGAATAAGGCTGTAACGTAACAAAATGTGGAAAAAGTGAAGGGGCCTGAATACTTTCTGAATGCACTGTATGTTGTAAATAGCTGCGGTCCCAGCACCAAGCCTTGCGGTACCCCACTAGTCACTGCCTGCCATTCTGAAAGAGACCCGTTAATCCCTACTCTTTGTTTCCTGTCTGCTAACCAATTTTCTATCCATGTCAGCATCCTACCCCCAAACAGCTCCTCAAAATGAATTTGAGGGAAACTGTGCTAAATTGGTAACAGTTACATAATGGATAATAAGGTTGCCTAACTACAAACCTATTACCAAGATGAAAAGTCCTCATTATATAACTGTGTCTGTAACAAACACATGCACTTTATGTAACAACAAGAAAACATAGGCATTAATGCATTTTGAATTGTGTTAAAACATCACCAGAACATTTTACTGAAATGAATGCAACTTATCTAATGGAATGGGGTTATTTAAAGAAGATAAAACATTTAGAACAAGCACTGGATATCTCAAAATGGGCCAAGCTGGGTGAAGCCCATTTTCACAAATAAAGATTAAAAATTCCTCAGATGCATTTAGTCATTGATTTTGCATCTTTTTTAATTTTTTTTCATTTCAAACGTTTTGTGATGATTTCCTATTTTTTGAGAAAAGATAGGGAACAGCAAGCAAGAAGTAATTTCAATTTATATTTACCAATTTATTCAAAAGTTATAATTACGGACAGCTTCATAAGCTGGATTAAAAATAAAAATCTAAATATTATCCACAAATATTTAGGTCACTGGAGGAGCTTCAGGTTTTTTGTTGTCACTGAATCATTTGGTTAGTGACATAAATGAGTGGATCAGTGCATTAAAGCAATTTCAGATTTAATGACTCAGTGGATACTGTATGTCAGCTGATTCAATTTGTTTTCCTGCTAAAATGATTATACATAAAGAACACATTTTATGAAGTGACGCTTGTGAAAAAATGTACTCAACTTTATGGTCAGTGTAATATGTAAATTCTCATCTGCGCCAATACCGCCAGTACTCACATGTACATTAATTATAAAAGCTACCCTTTAATTGATTCTGCCAGATGTGCAAAGCCAAAGAAAAGCTGCTTAAAGTTATAGTCGGATGGCCTGGAAGCATCAAAGACTCATTTGTCAGACAAATCTATATGGAACACAATTGTTTTGTTAATGGACCACATGGATAACCTTGTCAATTTGTATTATTTTCTTGATGTCACAAATACAACTACTTTTAAATTGTCGTCCTGAATTGTCATCGAAACAAAAGCATGCACACAGAGTACATTGAGGGGGAAAATTGGCTCTCCAAGCAGTGTTAAAAGGTACATACAAGTGACAAAGAGATCATAATTGTGTCATGTAATTCTTATTGATGGAATAAGCTGTGTTTTACTGTACAGAATGTGAAAAGAATGACATCGATCAGGGGAACATGACAGTGTGTGAATAATCAGGACATGTTTCTAGGGAGGGAGTGGAGTGGATGGGAGGGGGTGGGTTGATGGTGGAACTAGAGGAACAACACCTCATATATCGCTTGGGCTGCTTACAACCCAGCCCGTCTCTGCCCCTCTCCCCCATCCTAGTCATCTCACTGTTTGCATCCTTGTACACCTTCATTATCACCTCTTCCCCAGCCAACAGTGGCTATTATGGGCTCCACCCTTCTTTTGTTGTCTGTTACCAGTTCTGCTTTGTTCTGGCCTTTTCTTACCTCCAGTTTCCTTCCCTCTCCTTTCAGTCTGAAGAAGGATCCTGACCTGAAACTTCACCCATCGTTTTTATCCAGAAATGCTGACTGACCCGCGAATGGAAAAACACACTCAGCGGCTTGGAATTTCCGAATCGGCCGCTTCCTACCAGAGACCGTGGCTCTCAAAGTCCACAGGCCGAGCTGAGTGGAGATTCAACGCTGGTGACCCCGGCAAGGATCCCAGGCTCCGCGATGAAAGAGTCAACGCCGCCCGTGGCTGGAAGCACCGCAGACCACAGCTCCATGGTGTTAAAGTCGTCAGTCCCAGCACACCGGAGCGCCAACACGGCGATCCCGGTAAGGCATCGCTTGCACCGCGATGGAATCCAGTGCTGCACCACTGCTGAAGCTGAAGCTCTGGCCGGTCTCCGGCAGGAAAGGCTGTGCCAATCCAGATGGTAGGCCGCGAGGAGGGGGCGATGATGCGGCTCGGAGGAAAGACGTATCCTCAACAGGTAGTGACTAAACAAAAACTTTAGACAGACTAAAAATTTAAAAAAGGATGAAAGGACGAACAGCTGCTGGCGAGGCTGCCACACTTGATGGCGCCACCACTCGGACTTTGTCCTTTGTCTTCAGCCAACAGTACTCAAACACTCTCACTGTTCAGATTTTGAAAGTATTTTGAACAATATAACTAATGAAAAAGTAGCTCATGAAATATATGTGGGTCTGTGTTTGGAATAAGATGTATTGGCAACTAAGTTTTCATGCTGAAGATAATTTCTTTGGTTCTGAATGTTTGACACAGAAGAGCAAGATAATTTATGCCATTGACCCTATTCCCAATGACTGAGGTAGCACAAACATGTTAAGTATTGTTCCTAATTAATTTTACACATGTTGCCAGCTTGATGAAGGGTGTGGCTACACTGAGGATTTGCTGTGGAAGCATCAACCATTCATTTCTGCTTATGTCAAGCTTCTTCCATGAATTGGTATGAATTCTGCTCCGTTTTCTCTTGTGTTCTCCTTCACAATGCAGACATTTCACCATCCTGGGAAACCATTCAGGCAGAAAAGAAAACATTTGAAAAAAAAAGCTGTTCTATGAGATTCTCGAAGATTAATTAGAAACTACTCGGTGCAACAGGGATTCTTTTACAATGAAACACGGCTTCTTGTTGTAACAATCTCTGACATGTCGATGTTACCAGATAGCATGTGTGAAAAATTGCAGTTAATAATGCCACTCCAATAACCTGATTAGGAGAAAGGCAAAAGACTTGATATTTAGCACTCAGAATATTACTGGAACATCTAGTAACTTTAACACAGTTCACATTCAACAAGGTTCCGAGACAAATGCTTAAGGCGATTAATGTGTGTGTCATTTCTGTGCAATCATTAACATTTATTTTAAATAGATAAATTCACTGTTATAACGTGCAGAATGGAGCACATTAAACATTCATGCATTGTTGCCTTGCGGGGGACCTTGTCTGAATCTAGGCTCCTCCCTGCTCCTTTAGTTTAATTTTTTAGTTTAGTTTAGAGATACAGTGTTGAAACAGGCCATTCGGCCCCCACCGAGCTCGTGCTGACCAACAATCACCCACACACTAGTTCTATATTATCGCAATTTTGCATCCTACAAACTAGTGGCAATTCATAAACCTATAAACCAGTACGTCTTTGGAATGTGGAAGGAAACTGGAACACCTGGAGAAAACCCACGCGATCACTGGAAGAAAGTACAAACTCTGCACAGACAGCACCTGCAGTTACGGTAGAATCCGAGTCTCTGGCATTGTAAGACAGCAATTCTATTGCAATTCTATCACTGTGCTGCCCTCTATTGTAAGGAAAGGATAAACCATTGAATGAGGGGATTGAACTAGGGCAAGGAGAAAGAACTGGCAAAGTTGGGACTAGCCTAGATGGAACATCTTTGTCGACATGGACAAGTTGGACTGAAGGGCCTGTTTTGTTATGACTCTATGACTCCAAAAATCCTCAAATTGTTAATAATGTCATGGCATGGCACTGTATAAAGATGAGTGTGAATGACAGTGTTGGCTGAATGGTAAGAAGTTATTGCATTAACAAAGACTAAGGATGATTTGAGGAGAAATGGACCAGAGTCACCTTCTTAGATGAAGACTTGCTTCCATCTCAGTTGAGTGGGCTGTGACTGGTGTGGTTGATGTGGAACCAAAGATTTTGCCACAGCAGGAGGTGGTTGGTGAGTCAGCAGGTGGACACCTTAAGGGGGCATGTGCTCCTTCCATTAACTACATTGTCACATGGCCTCAATGTCCCAAATTTACTTTCTCTCCCTTGAGCAGCTCATGGGCCAGGAAATCTGTGGAGTTAGTGGGGATGTCACATTTTTTAAGGAGGTGTTAAGAACATTCTTGAATCTTTCCCTCCATCAACCTGGTACTCTTTTCTTGTGGCAAAGCTCAACTTTAGAGTGTATTTTTTCATGAGTGGGGTATCAGGCATGAATATGAAGTGGTTTGGCTGTCTGAGTGCAATTACGGCTGCAATGCTGGAGATGTTGACCTGGGAAGGGGTGTTGACATAGGTTTGCTTATCATGTAGAGAATATGAGATTTATGCAGGGGATTGTGGACATATGTAGATCCTCAGGAAGTAACAGCGACAAGAATGCAGGTCATCGGCAAAGAGCCGACAATACACAAGGTTGATTTTCCTTCGCGGAGTGTTGTTTTGTTGTGATGTACCTACATGCTTACGTGAAGAAAGCATGTGAACATTATTTTGTGTTATTGAAATGTCACAAGTGTGGCTATGGTTGAAATTGTGAAATAAAACAGAACAATTGTTTTATTCAGTCAAGTTAAACCATATTACTACGGTGTAATATTATGAAAAGTGTTTAGGTTTGCTTTGTTTTGGATCGTTGGAAATGTAATCCCAAAATGTCAAAAAGGAAAGGATGTGACAATATCCATGTACTTTATGTATATGAGCTGTACTCATTCTCGCACATGCTCAGTAAATCAGTCAGTGACCTTTGACTTGGAAATAAATCATTCCTGCTTTTGATCCCAACATGAATGTGTGTAGAGCCATCTTACTCCATCTAATATATGTTAGTTTTACCTATATCGTAAGTAGACACATATCAAAACACTGAGCCTGTTGCCTGCCGGGGTATGGCAGTGGCCTCACGGCCCTTCGAGAGCATCTGCCATGAGATGCCGTTCAGGGGTTTGGGTTACAAACTACTCATCTTTCTCATAATTTTCAAAATTTCGTACAGGTTGGTAGAGACCCTTTCATTTATGGATTTTGAACGTAAGGTCCATCCTCTTGAATGCTTTAGTGCATGAATTGCCAATAACCTGGACCTTGGCCTCTGAACACACATGTATGCAAGTGTTGCACACTGCAGGATCACGCCTGAAGTTGGGCTGACTTGACTTCTACTGATTGGATTGAACAGTTTTGTATGGAACAGATTGTATTTTTTTGGAGCAATATGTAATTCATAATGTAGTCAAATGTTCTTGACCTAGTGAAGCCAATAAACGGCCTGTCTCCTGAATCCACGAAGAGGAGAGTCTGCTCTTGATGCTCAATAGTTCGTGCCACCATCAGGCTTCATCTTCATGTCAGCAAAGAATATAGTGTCTGTGGGGCCCCTCACTGACCCAAGATGACATCCAGCAAGCAGCCACTGAATCTTGGGATGACATTGGTGTGTCTACAGTCCATTTTCCGACTTCCCTGTGTTATGTACCAACTGCACAACTATTTTGGTAATTATTTGTTACTGTCCCTTAATCTGAACATTTTGTTTTTGTTCACTTAGTAAACACGTGGTGGCATGGTGGCGTAGTGGTAGAGTTGTTGCCTTACAGTGCCAGAGACCTAGGTTCGATCCTAACTATGGGTGCAGGCTGTGCCGCGTTTGCATTTCCTTCCCGTAACCTGCGTGGGATTTCTCCAAGTGCTCCCACACTCCAAAGACGAACTGATTTGAAGGTTAATTGGCTTGGTAAAATTGTAAATTGTCCCTGGTGTGTGTAGGATAGTGTTAATGTGCGGGGATCACTGGTCGGCGTGGACTCCTTGCTCCGAAGAGCCTGTTTTTGCACTGTATCTCTAAACTCCAAAGTCTAAATAAAACAGAGGTTTTGCTTTGGTTGTAAATCAAATTAAATAAGTAGATATAGGGCCATCCCATTCCTTTATTGCCTAAATGGAATATACCTGTAGAAGAAAATTTCAATGAATTTGTAATTTTATCCATGCAACTAAACTCATTGATTTATACAGCTGTGTAAAATTATTCATGAAAATGTATTTTATAAAATTGTATTCAATGTTCAAAATGGATATTTCTATACATGCGTGTTCTTCTCAAATAGCATAGATGAAAATTGTTATGACTGTTGGGACATGCTATTTGTTCACTGAACACACACACTGTCCTATGTGAATTTGTTTTTCTTGCAAAGAAATAAAGGTTATTCTTACAATCTAAGGCAACACTGGAACTGTAGTATCTGCAGGCTCTTAATTGACTTTTCAACAAAGGTCAGTTCAAATTTCTAAGTTGCTTGCTAATTGACCTTTTAATGAACTTCCCAGTGTGTGTTTATAAATTAGACCTTCTTTTGCCTCAAAGGGATGTACACTTAAACCTTCGCTGCACCATAATAAATAACATTTGATTGCCCTCTCACTTTGAAAAAGAAAATTCTCTGACATACCGTGAGCAGCTTCATGACTGATTTATGGGCCTGACTTAGGCGACTATTTAGGTGACTGCAGGAGACTATGCAGTCGCCACATGGTCGCCACATGTTCACGGGTGGTTGCCAGGGAGTCGCCTTCATGGTCGTGAGGAGTTCCTGCATTCTGGGAACTAGTCGTGGCCTCATTATTGTCGCTGCAAAATTTTCAACATGTTGAAAAATTAGTGACGACTAGAATGAAGCCGCCATGGAGAGTCCCGGGAATTCCCGTGCCGTAGGTGGGTCGCCAGGAGGTCGCCAGGAGGTCGAAGGTTCTCGTAGGTTCTCGTAGGTTGTAGCCGTTGCTGACCGGTGAATTTCATTGGCTCATTGGGAAAAAAAAACATAAGCAGTAGTTTTCAGAATCAAGGATACCCGACCGGTATGTTGAATGTCTGCCGAGCTTTACAGCCGTGTATCTCTGGCTTCTTCAAATTTGTCTCCACTTCTTCTCTCCCCTTCTCCCCTTCTCCTCCTCCCTCCCCCCCCCCCCCCCCCCTCTCCCCCCCCCACCCTCTTTTAAAGGACTTACCGTACACTGTGCCTAGCCATCTTAATTACAGCACCAACCTTCCTGATCATCACAGTGCGTTTCTGTATCACCTTGGCTTTGCCTGAATTTCACTTAGACAGCGCTCCCCCCCACTTGCCCTGTACCCCACCTGCATAACGGGTTGACGAAGTAAGCGACTTGACAGTCGCCGGCATTTGCCTGAAAAATCGCCTAATTGGGACAGGTCCACCACAGGTTCAAAGTAGAGCATCTGGTTTGCAGTTTGTTTGAATTGTCACACTTTTAAAAACAGCATTAATTTGCTTTGTTCTTTCAGCACTGCCTCTGCTATGGGTCTTCAGAGGAAAAGTCTCATACATTGAACGAGAAGCACAGAAGATCATTTGGCATCGTGGATGATTTATCTAATTTGTTGTCCGCAAAGCTTTTGCAATTGCCCTGTAAAATGTCTCTTTTCTAAGTATTTATCCTGGAGTTTACAATTTAGAAACTTCAGTAATAGATCTTAGATCTTCTAGAGCACTAAATTTAGTGAACGTTCATTTTTTAAATGAGCCTGACGTTTCCTGTGATCTTCCTATTAATGTGGACACCTACAGTAAATGTTTCTTTCATTATTTGAGTGGGATTTATGAATAGTGAACGATATGTTCATGAGAAAATAGAATCATAATTATACAACATGGAAATAAGCCCTTCTGCCCAACTCGTCAATGCCGGCCAAGATGTCCCATCTAAATTAGTCCCATTTACTTGCATTTGGCCCAAATCCTTCTAAACATTTATATCCATGTACCTGTCCCAAAGTCTTTTAATTATTGTTATTGTACTTGCCTCAATTATTTCCTTGGCAGCTTATTCTCGATCACCACCACCATCTGTGTGAAAATGTTACCCCTCAGGTTCCTATTCCTGCATTCACCCTATCTATTCCTCTCATGATTGTATACACCTCTATCACTCAGCCTCCTGTGCTCCAAGGAATACATTTCTAGCCTGCCTAACCTCTCCTTATTGCTCAGGCCCTTATGCCCTGGCAACATCCTTGTAAATCACCTCTGCACCGTTTCCAGCTTAAAGGCATCTTTCTTATAGCAGGGTGGACAAAACTGAACACAGTACTCCATGTGCTTCCTCACCAACATCTTGTACAACTGTAACATAATGGCCCCACTTCTATGTGTAGGGAAGGACTGCAGATGCTGGTTTGAATCGATGGTAGACATAAAATGCTGGAGTAACTCAGCGGGACAGGCAGCATCTCTGGAGAGAAGGAATGGGTGATGTTTCAGGTCGAGACCCTTCTTCTGAGACCCATCTTCTGGATCAGAAATGTCACCCATTCATTTTCTCCGGAGATGCTGCCTGGCCCGCTGAGTTATTCCAGCATTTTGTGTCTACCATCCCAACTTCTATACTCAATTCCCTGATTGATGAAGGTCCAAAGCCTTCTTTACCACTCTACCTGTGATGCCACTTTCAGGAATTATGTACCTGTACTCCTAGATCCCTCTGCTCTACAACACTTGCCAGAGTCCTACAATTCACAGCGAAGGTCCTGTCCTGGTTTGACTCAATAAAATATAACACCTTACACTTATCTGAATTGCCATCTGTACTGACCTCCAGCCTTCCACCTGTCTCACTGTTGCATTGGATCCAGTCCCCCTGCCAAATTTGTTCAGCAGTAAGAACATTAGCGAATCCGCCTGCCAGGATTTTAGTTTCCACTCTATAGCAATGTTACAAAATTTTGAGATTTTAAAAATCAAGTCTGTAATTTATCCCATCAGATAAAGCATAACAATAAGTTTAATTTGACACCAAATTCACTTTCATATCTCAAGTATTAAAAAAGTTATGGCCATTTTCATACTCGGAAATTAGCATCTTGTTCCCTATTGATTTTCAATGGACATTACAAAAACGCTGTGATCTTGGATAATCAAAGGCCCATTTCTTAAGGAAAGATTAACATTTTTAAATAGCCTAAGTGTCCAAAGATTATTCACAAATAATTCACAATATAACATGATTTTTATATCTAATTTACATTAATTTATAGGCCAAATGGAAGGAATTTAGTGTTCAATTGCTGTAAATAAATGCCCATTTAAATCGGCTTTCTAGTGGGTTCATGTGGAACGCGCTGGTTTAGAACGTTGACAGCGCGCTGCATTAGTGCCCTCAAATGCCGAGAAAAATACTGCGGGATATAAAAAGCCCAAAATGAACTACTCGCTATAGATAACTTGATATATAGGGTTATATATATGCCCCATTTAATGTAAAAATAAGGTACATACCTTTAATTGTTTGCTTTATAAAACCCTGGGGCTGCGAGATGTTGCGGAATCAGAGAGTAATTTTAAACTATTATAACTATATTATCGAGGCCTATAAAACTAATAATACCTTTTGCGACCGGGTCTTGCAGCGATTTTTCGTTAATGATTTACTAGGCTGAACATCTGCGATTAGTACAGCCTAGTAAAAATCGCGTTTTAAACCCGCCCCCTCCAAACAGCGCCAAAATCGCGGGCCTGGCTGTGGGCAGATTCCCAATGGCGATTCAGGTAGGTTTTGTAACATACCTACACTCTAGTTCAGGTACAACCTATGCCTCTTGTATTAAATGATCAATAACCAAACAGAACACTTTGAAAGAATGTTCACTAGGAACTCAGCAATCATTATATGGATAGACACAAACAGCTAGAGTAACTCAGTGGGCCAGGCAGCATCTCTGGAAAGAAGGAATGGGTGATGTTTCTGGTCGAGACCCTTCTTCAGACTGGAGAAGAATGAGGTTAATTGCATACGTTTTGTGTGATACTTTTCGTGTCTATCTTCGGTTTAAACCAGCATCCACTGTTCCTTCCTACCGCAATCACTTTCATTGATTTTCCTATTTTTCCTCCAGAATGGTATGTTATTTTTTTAAATGTTTGCTATTTTACTGATCTACCATTTCTCAGAAGGAGTGAACCATATTTGGGTTAAATTAGACCCTCTAACAAAATTGCATGACTGTAGAGCTTTTCTTCCTTCTCCACTGTCTAATGTGCTCAAGCTAAACCCGGATTTCCAGATTCTGCTGAGTTTCTAGGCCATCTTAGAGAATCACAGCATGAACCAACACAGAAGGCATATTTTGTTTGCACAGGCTGTTTAACAGAAGTAGACGTATGCAATTAACCCCATTAAAGAATAGTTTATCTAATAGCCTTGCAAAGTGTTTCCGCTCCAGTTATGTTGATGACAATTTGCAGGTCCCAGTTACTGAATGGAATCTGATGATTTTTTCTTCAGCTGCTTTGAAAAAAACATTGGACATTCAACATCTGGTTTCCTCAAGTTTTTTCAGTTCTTACTGGGGTGGAAGTGGGACAGGGTGTCAGGGCCATGGAAACATTACTATTTCATCCACTAGAAATCTTTCACTTTTAAAGTAAAATTACTTCTTGAAACTTTATCAATTCCACTGGTGAAATCACTTATACAAATCTAAAAGCCAAAAGTCCCACCTTTCAAACTGATTTTGCCATTTTATCTTGAAGAGTAATGTTCTCTTCCAGAATGGCAAAACAAGTCTAATGCCTGTAGATGGGAGGAGTAAAATGATTGAAGCTGTAGTCAGCTTGCATAAAAGGGCGACAGAGCAGCACAGTGGTAGAGCTATGATGTAACCTGACATTATGCTTTCTATGGTGCTTCTGTTGAAGTTTGTAAGAATCATTGGAGACATGCCAAATTTATTCAGTCTCTTAGTCTCCTAAGGAAGTAAAGGCATTGGTATGCCTTTTTGGAAGTTGTGTCATTATTTGTGCCACAGCAGTGTTGGTGGATTTCATACCCCCTATATTCAGTAGCTGAATCCCAAACCATCAACACCTTGGTGGAATCAAGATTGCCCAGAACCTTAACTGAATAAATATAGTGTGTCATAAGAATAGGTTAGGGGTCGAAGTGTTTTCGGTGTGTGGCATCTCAGCCTGTATCACCAAAGCAACAAAGCCTTTCCACTCCCTACAAAGTGTAAATCACGAGCGTGAGAGAATAATGTCAATTTAACTGAAGGAGAGCAACACCACACTACTCAAGAAGCTAAGTACCTTTCAGGAGAAAGCTGCTTGCTTGATTGCCTGCCTATCTCTACTTTAGCCATTCAATTATTTCACCATCAGTGAATCAAAGCTGCAAGATCTACAAGATAAACTGTGGTCATCTTCCAATAATCCTTTGCCCCTAACCAATGATATTTGACTGCTAGAAGAACATGGGGGGGATGGGAAAATGTGAATACCAGCACTTTCAGCTTCTCCTTTAAATCACACACCACCTTGACTTGGGAATACTTTACTGTTTCTTCATCTTTAATGGATTAAATACACTTTCTTGCATGATTAGCGCAGGGCAATAAATGAAAGCATTGCCAGTGATACCCATATCCCATATATGAACATTAAAAATCATTTATGTATTGTGCGACATAAATTGTGTACATCAACAGATCTGCAACAAAAAGATTTTCAAAGGGTTTGACGTACCTACTACCTAATATATCTAATTCTAGTCACATGAATTAATGATTATATTTTGTGAGAAGAATAAATAAATAATAAGACTATTTATAAACTAACTGTTTGCTCGGGTATTTAATATGGACTGTCACTGAAACATTTGTATTACAGTGACAGTGTCTTTTTTTTATCAGCTTGTGGTTTGTTTTGGATAGAATAAAAAGATGTGGCATAAAAAAAAATAGCATTGAATGAGGTTTGTGTAATAGTCAAAACCAGATAAAAATGAGCACTTTAAGAAAAGGAATTTTTGAGATTTTTTAATATCTTTGTCACCTTTTATTTATATTTATAATTATATTTTGGTTGACAATATTTTAACTATTTTCATAAGTTCGATAGTTATAGGAGCAGAATTTGTCCATTTGGCCCATCAAGTCAACTGCGCCATTCAATCATGGCTGATCTATCTTTCCCTCTCCATCCCATTCTCCTGCCTTCTCCCCACAATACCTGACACCGTACTAATCAAGGATATATTAATCTCCACCTTAAAAAATATCCACTGACTTGGCCTCCACTGTCATATGTGGCAATGAATTCCAGATTCACCAAAAATTGACTAAATAAATTCTTCCTCATCTCCTTTCTAAAAGTACTTCCTTTTATTCTGATTGGTCCTAGACTCTCCCACAAGTGGAAACATCCTCCCCACATCCGTTCTATCTCGGACCCAAAATGAAAGTAAATTGTTTTAATGGGCAGCAAATTGGAGCAATAAAGTTATTTTGTGACATACAAAGTGAAGGGACGATTATAATTTGGTGGCATGTAAAAGAGCTGGTGGGGACTCCACGTGGAGGTGAAGGAAGAGATCTGAAGACTGTGCACACAAGTAACTATTGGCAAAGAGATGGATGAAAATTAAGATCTGCCCCTTACTTGTGCAAGAAGTTATGGTTACAGGTTTTAATATTACAAGATCGAAGGAGGAGTGGTTCATGGATTGCTGTGTCAGACTCCATCAGATTAATGCTTCTTAAATCATTAATCTGCAGTCTGACATTGAGGATGTTGAATCCAGCAACAAGGTAATTTCGTCCACCTGATTTTTCAGTCTGCTCCATTTAGATGGACATTAACTTGTTTTAAACCACTGAATTTTCACTAGACAATCAAGAATGGATGTTTGAGCAAATTGACCCTTGAAATCATTGGGGCAAATCCATTATCAGCATCCTTTAGACATTTTGGAGTTTACAGGAGTTGTCTTGGTGAAAACGTGTAATTGGCTGCTGTGCTAATAAGAAATATGTGGGTTTATCATGAAATCTGGGGTTAATTGATTATTACAGGTGCACAACCTTTTATCCGAAATTCCAAATAACGAAAAGCTCCGAATAGCGGACATTTTTTCGGTCCTTGAAGAAAGGTCCTTGAAGACGTTCACCGAGGGCGGCCCGCAGAGGTGACAGCAGAACCTCCGGTCAGTTCTCGAAGAAAAGGTGACTAAATCCCCATTCATAAAAGAGAAGGTGAGGGTATATTGCGTGGGAGGGTTAATAATTGACAACCTGCTGCTGCCTGCCCGCTGAGCTAAAAAGTTCCCATGGTAGACTCACGATACACAGTGAATCGTGAGTCTTGCGTGGGAACTTTTTAACTCAGCGGGCAGGCAGCAGCAGATTGTTGCTCCCTTCAGTTTCACCCCACCTACACCCCTCTGCTTCCCGGCCATGTATGTGACCCCTTCCCTCCCCTCTCCAGCTCCCCGCCCATTGCACCGGCGCGGGGGCTTTGCACTGTCTTCACGTCGGCGGTGCCAGCAGGTCAGTGCCAGTCACCGGAGACGTCAGGACCAACAAGACACTGACCCCCAGGCCCACTGCAAGCACGGAGATCCCAGAGACCCACAACCAGCAGCAGCCCAGCCCCATTCCAACTCCAGAGGAAAACTGCAAACTGGCCGGAGACGTCAGGACCACCAGAAGCCGCTCCCCGATGGGCCGCTATGGCGACAAGTGGCAGTTCGCCCACAGCCCGAGCTGCGCCCCCTCATCGGGACACCGACCCCCAGGCCCACTGCAAGCACGGAGATCCCAGATCAGCAACTCCAGCCCAGCCCCGCTCCAACTCCAGAGGAACACGCTCCCCTGGATGCGTGCGCAAGGTACGTCTTGTTCTTGGGGTGGTGCAGCTTGGGCTGTGGGCGAACTGCCACTTGTCGCCGTAGCGGCCCATCGGGGAGCGGATTCCTCTGGAGTTGGAAGGGGAGGGGGGTATTGTGCTGTTTGATCGCCCCCTGCTATCCCAGGGACAGGGAGACACAACGGCTTTTGAGAATGGTGGGCAATCACTTACAAAGTTCTGCCCACACAGTCAGTACACCTCTCCTACACTTGTGCCCCGCACTAAGATCATCTCGCAGAGAATGATCCCAGCCTAACCCTCCCTATTCTCTCCTATTCTGCAAGAAAAAACTACATTGAAGACTCAAACTCGCGATCGAGTAACTGCCGGGATCGAGGTGCAAACTCGCGACCTTGCGGATATGAGCCGAGCACTCTACCACTGAGCCAGCCGTTAAAATCTACGCTAAAAATCTTCCATTCCGAAATCCGAAAAATTCCGAATTATGAAAAGTGTCTGGTCCCAAGGCTTTCGGATAAAAGGTTGTGCACCTGTATTATGAATTGAATGCCTGAAATAGCAAATGATGACACTTAACACTCATCAATTAAAAGCAATGCTCATGTTTCCAAGCATTGCTTCCTTTGAAAAGATGATGTTGGGAGAGAAGAAAATGCTGAAGAATACTTCATGGACTGAGGGAAGAGATGCTCAGGCTCTCAGATGTGGGATCAAAGGCCCTGTGGATCATGTCCAGCAGGGATAATGTATCATTTTGCTTTGCAGTGGGAGGCCACAGAGACAGGCTGGCTTGTATCTGCATGACACCAGTATCGCCATCCAGTCATTTGATCTCGTTGCATCATGTTTGTGTGCACATATGATTTAACAGATCATTGTAATGGAACTGAATTTATGTGAATTTCACAAAGTTAACAATCATTTCAACTCCCTTCCCATTCCCATTCCCATACTGACCTTTCCGTTCTGGGCCTCCTCCATTGTTAGGGTGAGGCCACATGCAAAGAGGAGGAACAGCACCTCATATTTTGCTTGGTCAATGGTATGAATGTAGATTTCTCTAATTTCAAGTAATCCCTGCATTCTTTCTGCCCTTCCAATACCCTAGTTGGCCTGCAGTTCCACGGTTTGCATCCATATATCTCTTTGTTATCACCTCTTCCACAACCAACAATGCACCATTATGGGCTCCACCTTTAATTGGACATCGGTGCTGGCTCTGACTTGTTCTGAACGTAGTCATACCTCCAGTTGCACCTCCCCCCCCCCCACACACACACACACACCCCGACTCTCAGTCTGAAGAAGGGACTTGACCCAAAACATTGCCTATTCTTTTTCTCCAGAGATGCTGCCTGACCCACTGAGTTACTCCAGCATGTTGTATGTACCTCCGGTGTAAACAACATCTGCAGTTCCTTCCTACACTGCCATTTTTTTGCTTGTTGGTGCTCTGTATGTTTGAAGTGCAAGAAGCTGTTGGACTATTGCCCTTCTAAGATCTCCAAATCAATTGGCACCTCTAAAGGTGATTTGAAGCAGGCAGTGAACGATTTGTTCAATGATCCACAGCTGAGAAAATCAATAGCACATGAGACTTTTGGTGTTCTGGGTTTGAAAACAAATCTTGCATACAGAAGGAACTTTTTTTTTCCAGAATTCTGCTAATATTCCATAGAAAATAGGTAATTTGGTGATCAAGGCAGGGTTTATGAGGAGGTAAAGTCTATGCACATGAAGGAGTCATTGCCAATCATTGGGTCGAAATGTTTGTGGTAGAATCAGGTGCTTGGGATTGGTAGTGATTGATCGAGAGTATGCTTTGTAGTCGGTAAAGGTGATTGATGATTAGTAGCATGGACAAAGATTGGGGAGGTCATGTTTGTAGTCAGGAGTTTTGATTGGCAGATAATGAAAACAGTAGCTAGACAAAGGGGGGGGGGGAGGAGGATGCAAGATAAGTTGCAGAGGTTTGAAGCTTGGAGTTACTGCAGGGTTTTAGATGTTTGAGGGAAAAGCAGGTGAGTATCTACTTTAAATGGGACCTGGCGTCACGGGTAGACAGGATAGTGAAGAAGAAGTTAGTCATGCTGGACTTCATCAGTCAGAGTATTGAGTATAAGACTTGGGATATTATGTACCAGTTGTACAGAAGTTGGTGAGGCTGTACCTGGAGTACATTTTTGATTACCCTGCTACAGGAAAAACTTCATCAAATTGGAGGGAGTGCAAAGAAGATTTACAAGAATGTTCTCATGACTTGAGGATTATCAAACGGGTGGTGTATATATGGAATGAACTGCTGAGAAAGTGCCTGAGACAGGTACAATACAACATTTAAAATACATTTAGACAGGTTTAGAGGGAAATGAGCTAAATGCGAGCAGATTTGACTGGCTTGGATGGGTATTTTGGTCAGCATGGACGAGTTGGGTCAGAGGGCCTATTTCTGTGTTGTATTACTCAATGACTCCTTGATCTCTCTGAACTGGGTTACAATTTACATGAATCCTCAATTCTACATTGAAAATGCATCACCTAGTGCACAAAGACTTTGGTCAGGCAATTCAACTTCTTGAAATCAATTTTACTATAGCGAGTAAAACATTAATTGGCACAGTGCAAATGGCTCTATTAACAGCCCTAAACTGACGTATTTCACTTTGCAGACATACATGGTTCAAATTTGAAAGGCTATTGATTGGTAAGTGCTGATGAGATCTATGACATTCTACAATGATTGGGAACGCAAAATGGAGTTGGGGAATAAATTGATTTTTATCACTTTGCAAACAGTGCAAAACAGGAGCACGAGTGAACCATTAGTTCCTCTGCACCTCCATCATTCAATATGTTCCTGCTCTCTCTCTATGTGAAGAAGGTATTGCCAGGTTGGATAAAGCAATTCTTATCATATTTTAAGAATAACATTGTCAATTTAAAAATGACTTTTATGAATTTTCTTGGCCACGCCAGAAGAGTAGCAATCACCACAATATGCTGCCTGGAAACCTGGCCTTGCTAAACAACACCCAAGACCACAATGTGAATGGTCAGGTTGAATCTTAAGGGCCTGTCCCACTTACGCGAAATGGCTCGCAAATTACACAACCTCGTGGTTGCTTGATGCGTACGGACACTGTATGGCCGCTCGGAGCTGGTCCCACTTAGAAGCGCGAAGTTGTGCGGGGCTGGTCCCGACATCACGTGGGGCTCCGAAATTCTTGCAGTGGTCGAAATCAATAATGGCCTGTCGGCCTGCGTACGCACGTACGGTCGTATGCCTAGTGCGTGGCGTTGCGTGATGACTTCACCGCCCAGCATGGCATTGCATGATGACGTCACCGCCCGACGCCGTGCGACGCCCAAATTCAGTCGGCCCCCCTCCTGCCCAGCTGATTTGTAAGCATGACGTAAATGACGCCACGCGCAAACTTAGCGCAAACTTTAGCGCGAAAGCGCGAAACTTCGCGCGACCTCGCACCAAACGCACGCAATCGCATGCAAGTGGGACAGGCCCTTTAAACATTCCTTTCAACGCTGACTGTCTTGAGTTTGGCTTCAATCATGTGATTTGCCATTGATGGTGGTGTACAGGGATCTGCTATGATTTTCTGAAGTGTCTGTCTGGGCGATGTATCTCCTGAACCAAACTAAATAGTTAATTTAATATTAAATCCAAGTATTACAATGAATGAGAGAACATGGTTTAAGACTACAGGGCCGGCCTTTGTAGGGGCGGGGCCCTATTGGGAACAATTTTGGTGAGCCCCAGGTTTTCAGCCAAGGTCTGCAGAATCATAAAAATATAAATTAAGTCTATTATAGACTTTATATCTCCATGGTATAATGGAAAGTAATCAAAATGTGCGCTTAAAAAGTTGCATGCGAGTTAATGGACCAAACAGATCTAAGCTCCATTTTAATATCAAATTGCACACATGTAAGCCTACAAGTAATAAACAAAATTGTAGATCACCTCTGAAAAGTACATAGTTACAATACCACTTGTTTTAGTGACTGTGAAATGAAAAAAAGTAATTTAATTAACTAGATCCTGGAAAACCAATGACCATTGGTGAAAAACCAGTCCAGGCATTAAATTTTACATCGGAGTCACGTGAGTGACTACGTGAAGAGCCCGCTCAGCACGCATGCGCGTCATTGCGTTCAGCAGTGCAACAGCGGCCGCATCGGGAGTCAGGCGGACCGTCAAGAACGGACCGTCAGGTAAGTACCCTGAGGTCGGGTTTTCTTTCACAGGAGAGCCTTCTGCTTTATTTCAGGCAGAGAACAAAGGCTCTTGGACAAACCTGTCCCCCACTCGACTCCAACGGAGGATCGTTCCATATGGAGGGGGGGGCAGCAACAAGGCGGTAGGACGGCTTATCGGGCGCTCCGCTATCCCCAACACCGTGCCGAGCCCAGTCCCGCTAGCGCCTGAGCAGCAGGCTGGAAATAAAGCTCCCGAAGAAGCGTCTGGCCGGTGGCTTCCGACTTGTCAGACGGGGACGACTCTCCACCCGCACGGGGGAGAGACAGCCGCCTGAGCTGCATGGAGCGGCTCCTGGAGCAGGAGCTCCAGCGAGACGCGCTTCGTGAGGGGCGCTCTCGCAGGGGTTCAGGTAGTCCCTCCACAGTGTCTTGTGCACTGTCCATTGCTTCCTCCTTACCCGAGGGTAGCTTTGGTGACCAGGTCTGGGCTGGTCAAGACGAGCGGACGCCTGCTGAAAATGTCGGGTGTATGCAAGGGGTGCAAGAACAGGAAGAGCTGCTGGGTGTGGTGGACCGCTATGTGGCAGCCCCACGTGCAGGAGGCCGTTAAAGGCCAAACTAGCAGCCAGCATTAACCACCTCTCCAACAGGCCCCTACAGGAGCAGGTGGTCAATGAGGCCTTAGAAACGTATACAGCTCCAGAGAACTGTGAGTCCCTTAAAGTGCTGGCTGTAAACAGCCAAAACTGGGGGCACGTTGGGGCAAATATTTGGAACCAGGAGCTAAAACTGCAGCGGATCCTCAGGCTCCTGAGGTCAGCCATCACATCGTTTGCTCATTCCATGGACAATACGGAGATGACCACAACCTTCGTAAACAAATCATAAGACCTACCATAAAATCCTAAATTTGCGGGGTTGTGCAAAACCCCAGCCACTGAGCCAGACCCACTGCTCTTTGGCAAAAACCTCACAAAGCATATGAAGGATATGGAAGAGGCCTTAAAAAACTTTCGGTCTCATGAGGGCAGGCCCCGGGACGAGCAAACCAAAAACAATAATTCCCAAGCAGCAGCACCCCATCGCGTCCACAAGTCGACGTCTATCATATGGGACTGGTGAAAGCTCAGGGTCCGCATTCTATCACCGGAAGTCTTCTTTAGACCAGGGCCCAGAGCGGACCCCATGGAAAATGCGCCACCCCCCAACATCACCGCCACGTCAGACAACGCGCAAGACTCGTTGGACCGGCAGGAAACTGAAGAAATACCCATAACCATGGAGGCAGGTGGGTCTGATTCCTACTCGCGTTTAGAAAGTAGGGGCTTAGTACTAACAGGGGGGAGATTACACCTGTTTAAAGAAGCACGGGAGTCTATCACGAGTGATCAGTATATACTCAATGGCATGAGTGGATACAAAATACAATTCATACTAGAAAAATTGCCACTACAGGTGCACAACCTTTTATCCGGAGTTCCGGAAACCGAAAAACTCCGAAAACCGGCCATTTTTTCCAGGATGTCGTCTACACACCAAAGCTCGCGTTTGGAGCCAAACTTGACCCGAAACGACCCATGGTCAACCCAGGTCTGTACTACTGTAGCGGCTACCTCCTCCCCGGAGACCGGGGAGACACTTAAACATCTGTAAATCATTGCTTAAATGTTAGTCAGTTAGTTTGGAGGGCTTTTATGTGAAGGGGGGGGGTGAAGGGGTAAACTTTAATTCTTAGTCCCCTACCTGGTCGGAGAGGCGGGGAGCAGTCAATGCCTTACCGGGTCGCCGTGCAGTAAGCTCTGCAGCGCTGTGGCCGCCAACTCCCAGCTGGGGCTGCGGGTGTCCGGCCGCGGGCGGCGCCGGTTGTAGCTCCGACCCCGGCATCTCTACCCCTGGCTGCAAGGCGCTCCAAATCCACCGCTGCCCGCGGCCGGACGCCCGCAGCCCCAGCTCCGCGAATGTTGGGAGTCGGCGGCGTCGCAGCGCTGGGATACCAGCGGGGAGCGGGCAATGCCTTACTGGGTCGCCGTGTGGTAAGCTCCGGAGCGCTGTGGCCGCCGACTCCCAACATTCGCGGAGCTGGGACTGCGGCCGTGCGGCCGCGGGCGGCGCTGAATTTGGAGCGCCTCACAGCCAGGGGTAGAGTTGCCGGGGTCGGAGCTCCAACCGGCGCTGCCTGCGGCCGGCGGAGCACCCAGCTCCGCGATGTTGGGAGTCGCCGACCAGGTAGGGGACTAAGAATTAAAGTTTCCCCCTTCACCCCACCACCACCACATAAAATCCCTTCAAACTAACTGACTAACATTTATGCAATGATTTACAATGATTCCCCGGTCTCCGGGGAGAAGGCAGCTGCTCCAGACTTTTCAAGCCGCCCGCGCTATCTACGTAATCTACGCTAAAAATCTTCCATTCGGAAATCCGAAAATGTCCGAAATGCGACAAGTGTCTGGTCCCAAGGCTTTCGGATAAAAGGTTGTGCACCTGTAGTTCAACATTCACCCCAGAGGGTATTTTCCCTCGCAGTCAAAGAACAACGAGAGGGACAAGCTGAACTGGTGAGACTAATTACAAAAGGTATCATTGGAAAAACAAAACATGAACCCTTGGAATTCGTATCAAATATATTCACTAAACCCAAAAAAGATGGTGGATGTCGCATCATCATTGACTTAACTTCACTAAATATGTTTGTTAAGTGTATACATTTCAAAATGGAAACGTTTGTTACTGCCAAACAACTAATTTCCAAAGGATACTTCATGGCCAGCATTGATCTTAAAGATGTTTACTATTTAATACCATTCACAAGGATCATCGCAGATACCTGAAATTTACCTGGATGGGGCAGCTATGGCAGTTTAAAGCGTTACCCAATGGTTTAACATTAGCACAAGATTATTCACCAAGACACTAAAACCAGCTCTGGCAATATTAAGCAGACAAAAACATATTGCCAAGGCATAGCTTGATGATATCTTAATAGTAGGCAAGACCTTGGAATTGACTATGTTAGCTGCATCAGCTACCAAACAGTTGTTCGAAACCCTGGGATTGTCTTACATCCAGATAAATCTAAGTTGAAGCCATCGACAATCATGGACTACTTGGGCTTCTCAATTAATACAGTCTACGTGAGATTAACATTGCCAAGAGACAAAACAGTTGAATTGGCACAATCATGCAACAATTTAATGGTCAACGAACGACCAACTATTCGACAAGTAGCAGAGTAATTGGGAAAATGGTAGCAGCATTTCCGGCTACACAATTCAGACGTTTGCACTATCAAAACTTACAAAGAGCAAAGGTACAGGCACCAAAACGACATGCAGGTCATTATGATCGTGTCAAGAAGTTATCCACTGAAGCAATATCAGAACTACTGTGGTGGGCAAAAAACGTTTGGCATAGTTTCAGCCCTATTATCATCACTAACCCTACATTAGTTATCCAAACAGATGCCAGTGCTCAAGGCTGGGGAGCAACTAATAATAAATGATAATAATAATAAATACTTTATTGATCCCCTCAGGGAAATTCAATGTCCAGAAGCCCCCAACCAACAAATCCACAGATTCAAAACGAACGCAGAAAGAAAATACATAGAATACACTGTGGACACTACCTGAGAGCAATAAATACTTAAAAAGACCAATAATTAACAATTAAAAATAAAAAATTGCAAGAATGCATCCCCCTACAGCCTAGCGGTCCGAATTATAAAATCTAATGGCTGCAGGGGTGAAGGATCTCCTGAACCGCTCCGTTCTACTCCATATCCAGCACAGGTGGTAGATGGACTAACCCAGAGTCATCATTACCACTTACACTGGGCATTAATTATCTAGAGATGTTGGGTGACTTTTATGGTTTAAAAGCATATGCATCAAATATGCATCACTTGCATGTACGGTTACAAATAGATAATACTATGGTGGTGGCCTACATTAACCATATGGGCGGCACAAAATCGTTATCATGCGACAAGTTGGTCAACACAATTTGGCAATGGTGTGTCGAAAGACATATTTGGCTATCAGCAACTTACCTGCCAGGTAAGCTAAATATAGTGGCAGACACCAGGTCACGTAAATTTAATGACAACATCAAATGGAAGTTAAACCCCAAAAAATTTGCAAAAGTTATCAAGCAATATGGCACGCCAGATATCGATTTATTTGCATCAATGCTAAATCACCAGGTACCTATGTATGTCGCTTGGGAACCAGACCCTGAGGCAGCAGCGGTAGATGCGTTCGCGCTGGATTTGGGAAATTCTTCTTCTATGCATTTCCTCCCTTTTGCCTCATCAGTCGGGTACTACGCAAAATACAAATGGACTCTGCTTCAGGTATTTTGATAGTACCCGACTGGCCTATGCAGCCATGGTTCTCAATACTCCATGACATGGTTGTTGAAACTCCGATGGTATTCCCCATTGACCCAGATTTATTAACACCCAGTGTCGGGCATAAGCCACCCGTGCCATGAAAAAATCAAACTCCTGGGTTGCAGATTCTGCACAGACCACTTCTGGGACTGGGATTATCAGAACAAACCGTCGACACCATGTCAGCATCCCTCCAAACATCCACTAAAAAAACAGTACTTGTCCAGCATCACAAAAATGGGAGAAGTACTGCTTGGATACAGGGACCACCTACTCAACCGCTACAGTTACCAACGTACTGGAATTCCTGGCAAACCTTCACCACGATAAAGGACTCAGCTACAGAGCCATCAACACAGCTAGAAGTGCCCTGTCTGTCTATTTCAAACAAGCTCCAGGACAACAGGCCATGGGGTCCCAGCCACTGGTGGTCAAACTAATGAAGGGTATTTACAACTCTAACCCCCTAGACCAAGGTACACCCATATATGGGATGTCAGTGTGGTCCTGACATACCTCAGGGGATGGCCACCAGCCAGATCCCTCAACCTGGAACAATCTATGCTCAAAACACTCATGTTGATGGCACTTGTATCTGCACAGAGGGTCCAGTCACTACACCTATTGCGACTGGACAGCATGCTCACAGCTCCAGACCAGATCTCTGTCATTATCCAGGGACTGATCAAACAGAGCAGACCAGGAACACCTAATGCAGTCGTGGAATTCCGGGCTTACCCACCAGAACCACGGTTATGTGCCATGACCCACCTACTGTCCTATATAGACACAACCAAAAATATTCAAGGGAGTGGAAAAGCCTTGTTAGTCAGTCATAAAAAACCTTATGGTCGGGTGACGAGCCAAACCATTTCGAGATGGCTCAAGCAGGTACTAAAAGCTGCTGGGATAAACACTAACATGTACAAATCTCATTCCACCAGGGCAGCATCCACGTCGACGGCCAAAAGAATGGACGTGCCTATAGACCACATCCTGGCTACAGCAGGATGGTCGGGGGAAAGACCGTTCAGAATTTTTTATAATAAGCCGTTGGCAAAAACTGCTTTATTTGCAGAAACATTTTTTACAGACTGCAAATATTTAATTTAAGCCCAGGGGAGCAATTTAATATCTTTGTTGTTATTGTTTAAAAATACCATTGTGTTTTTCTACAAACAGATTCATTGGTTGATTACGATAACACACCTCCTCCCTGAAGGACTTCGGCAGTGAGTGAAGTAATAACTGTTACACGGTTTGAAATCACAGAGCTTTAAAATCTTCACGTAGTCACTCACATGACTCCGAAGTAAAATAGTAAGATTAAACGAGAACTTACCAGTTTGAAGTTTGATCTGTATTTTATGAGGAGTTACGATGAGGGATTACGTGCCCTCCGCTCCCACCCTCAATAATATGGGTCAAACTGATAACTGATGTCTCCTTTTCTTTACTATGTTTATTTCAATAACTGTGTCTATCTGTGATTCCACACTGCTGCTTTGAAGTATGCCGCACATGCGTGCTGAGCGGGCTCTTCACGTAATCCCTCATCGTAACTCCTCATAAAATGCAGATCAAACTTCTAACTGGTAAGTTCTCATTTAATCTTACTATTTTGGGCTTCAGACCCATCCTACCCTTTGGGCTTCTACCCCATCCTAACTTAGTTGTGTGTGTGTGTTAGTTGTCTGTGCGTGATGTGTGTGCGTTAGTTGCCCATGCGTGATGTGTGTGGGAGGGAAAGAGAGAAGGGAGGGAGGGAGAGAAGAGAGGAAGGAGAGAAGTAGAAAAAGAAGGGAGGGAGGGAAGGAGAGAATGAAGGGAGGAAGAGAAGGAGAGAAGGGAAAAGAGAGAGAGAGAGGAAGGAGGGAGGGAAGGAGCGAAGGGAGAGCGGGAAGAAGGGAAGGGAGGGAGGGAAGGGAAGGTGAGAGCGGGCCGGCTGAAGGGAGTGGTTGCCGGGCGTCCGGGCGGATGGGTGTGAGCTGAGGCCGAGGTTTGTAAACATTGCTCCCCCCAACCCCCGGCCCGGCCCTCCCTGTATTGTTCACCATGTCTCCCTGGGGAGAGAGAGGGGGTGGAGCCGGGGCAGTGTGCGTGAAGCACGGCGACTGGAGGGGCGGGAGCGCTGCCCCCGGGACTGTGAGGGAATGACCCATCTCCCCCTCTCCCCCTCTCCCCCCTTCTCCATTCACCCCTCACCCCTCACACCCCCCTCCCCATCTACCCCTTTCTTTCCCCTCCATCCCTCTACTCACTCTCCACCACTCTCTCCCCCCTCCACCCTTAGGCGTGGGGCCCAATTGGGAGAAATTGGTCCAATTGGCTTAAGGCCGGCCCTGCAAGACTAAAAGATGTAGGAGTAATTTGAACATTTAAAAATGCATGGTTTTGGTTGACCAGTGAGGTGAAGTCAAGTTTATTGTGCTCAGCTACAAAGAGGTACAGATACAATAACAATCTTGATTGCAGCAGCATTGTAGACAGCTAGATTCATCAAACATAAATTATGCATAAGTTATACACAGGCAATGAAAAGAAAAATAATGTGCAAAAACCAAGACATCAGCATGCAAAAAAAAAGGTATGCTAGAGATGGTCCATCACGTTCCTTTGCTAAGGTAGGGTCAGGGTTGTGCATGTTGGTTCAAGAACCAGACGTTTGTGGAAAAGTAGTTAATCCTGTACTTGCTGGTGTGGGACTTCGGACTTTTGTACTTCCATCCTGAGGCAGCAGCATGATTAAGACTGGACTGGAACAACCATTCTAATGTATTGAAGCACATGAGCTCTGCTTTAGTTCCAGGAAAGAAAATGTCCCTCACATTGAGATATTTAGCTTAACTATGATAATTCTGAAACAAATCCTTTGGTCACAATGCAGTAAAATGCCTTGGATCAAATGAGCCTCAAGAAGTATTTCAGGTTAAATGATTATTTAGTTTTAGTCATTCATGACACCAAAATCTTGTGTTATTCAGATCATAAGAAGAAAATCTTTAAGAAACAAATCATTTGAGAGGACTTTGTTATTTAGTTCATTAAAGCAAGTTACAAAATAGCAGTTTTAAAAAAACACTCAAGACAAAAATTTACATATTAAACACATGAATACATTGTGCAAAGACTAGAATTAATATACCACAAAGGACATTTTAAAACAATGGTTATATTAATTTCCAGGGCAGCTGCATATTTTCCAAGCTAAATGACACAGGGGAAAATTAGACTTGACAGAGACTGTTTAATGGTAAAATGGGAATCTTTGGAGGAGCAAAGCAAGCACATGCATAAGGGGACTTGTGCTGTGCCTTATTAGTGAGAGCATTCACTTATGTTCATTGATCAGCCATAGGAAGTACGCAAAGTTGACAGATTGTCAGTCAGTCAGTCTGCAACAGTAATTTGATTGCTGACATTGGAAACAACAGACCTGCACTTAATGTCTGTCTTATTCTATTGTGGTTGAACATGCGTTAAGCAGCAGGAAGTACCCTATCATCAAAGTGCACTTTATAAGGGAACTTCCAACAACTTACTGCTACTATCTGCTGATTGACTCTGATTATTGCTTCTCAGTACAGGTCTCCATAGGTTACAGCAGGATTCCATAACCTTGCAAGAAATGTGGCCGAGAACCAAACTACCACAACTCTGTTGGTCTCCCAAATGTTTGTTCATATGTCCGGGTTATTGTTATTATTGTATATATTATATTATATATATTTATATATTCTGACAATTTTTTTCATTTGTTATATTGTTTACGGAGTACTATGTTTACATATTCTGTTGTGCTGCTGCAAGAAATTTAAGGGCAACATGATGGTGCAGCTGAAGAGTCGCTACCTTAATCCCCTGTCCCACATACGTGTCCCTGGCATGCTAATTACACAACCTCGTGGTTGCGTTGAGGCGTGACGGTCCCGCGAAGGTCATGCACGACTTCATGCGCCCACACAGCCGTCTGGAGCACGTGATGTCATTTGAAGATGGACACAAAATGCACCAGTAACTCAGCGGGACCGGCAGCATTTCTGGGGAGAAGCAATGGGTGATGTTTCGGGTCGAGACCCTTCTTCCACCTCTTCATGATTCTCCAGCTTTTTGTGTCTATCTTCAATTTTCTTGGCCCCGCTCTGGGAGTAGAAGTGTGGGCGGATCCGGACCGCAATGGCCGTGAGCCCCAGGCCGAGCTCGGCGATCGTTTGCCTGCTTCTGCTGCTGTTGGAGGTGAGAGGTTGCATCATGCCAGGGTCCTGGGCCTGTCCCACTTCAGTTACGCGACAGACCGGTGGCGCGCGAAGATTTCATTCTCTACAAAATTTCGAAGCGCCGCGTGATATCGCGCACAACTACATACCCCTCCGCGCTTCTCAGTGGGACCGGCCCCGCGCGGCCACACGATGCCCGTGCACCTCAACGCGACGACGAGGTCGCGTAATTTGCGTGCCAAGGACACGTATGTGGGACAGGGCCTTTACTGCACTAGAGACCTGGGTTCGATCCTATCTTTGGGTGCTGACTGTATGGAGTTTGTATGTTCTCCCTCAGGTGCTCCGGTTTCCTCCTACGTTCCAGACATACAGGTTTGTAGTCTAATTGGCTTTGGTAAAATTGGAGATTGGCCCTAGTGTGTTTACGATAGTGTTAGTGTGCGGGGATTGCTGGTTGGATCAGACCATATGGGCCAAAGGGCCTGTTTCTTTAAACTAAATTAAACAAACCGATGAATTTAATTGTTCTGTCTGGGACATATGACAATAAAACATGCTTGACTCATAACTACATAAGTCAGGCAATGGTAAGTTGTGGAGACCTGATTTGATTCTGAAGTTGCAACAGTAGCCAACAGGCTGCTGAAGGACACTGTCCTGACCTCAAGGCTTCTGCACAAACCATTTACACATGCAGTCGTAGCCATTTCCCCTGGACTACAAGACAGCTGAGAAAATGAACAGGGCAGGAAGAATGATGAGTGGAGATAGAGCCTAATTCAGAAGCCGCATCTTGGCCAGTTGCTTAGGGAATAATTCCCTTACCTGAACCTCAGAGTGGTTTGTCGTGTTATTGACTTTTGTGTCAGTAAGAAGATCCCCTGTGAAATTTGTTACTTGCTGCAGCAAAACCTGCAGCCCTCTGATTAGGAACGGGATCAGACTGCCGGTGGTTGACAAGGTGATTATAGCAACACACTATTCTGTTCCCCTGATTCTTCGAAGTTTTGAGCTGGACATATTTGCAGCATCTCACAATTTGCCATTCAAAGAAAGCTGGCTGCATTCTGTGCCCTCTTACTGGCGATCAGTCAACAGAGAGGACACGTGTTCTGTGAAGATTGCAGGATTCGCATAGACTTGGGTACCACTGAAAGCAATAAATAGCGTGGCAGGCACAGCATATCGCCTCGCATCTCCATTGCACGTTATTTCAATTCCCCAATAAGCAACTGTTGTGTGACCATAGATGTTGAGGAGCTGTTATCCTGGCAAAATTCATGCTGCAGAGTTTGCTCTGCTGGTTGCATATGAAGCACCACGCCAAACTGCAGGAGGAGCACTGCAGGAGCCTGGCAGTACGTAGAACTAGTGTTGAAGTTTCTGGCCATCTGTTGCTGACCACACCACCTCTTCATGATGACTCGTCTTGTTACTTTCAATAGAACAGGCTGCAGAAGAGCAGGACGAGGAGGAGACGGAGGAAGAAGCAAAGCAGATGGAGAAAGAGGAAGAGGGGAAGACACTTGGACAGCCTCATTTTACGGTCTGTATAAATTCAAGCAATTTCAATAATCACACCCCTGTTTCTCCATTCAGCAGCTATTTTCCTTCTTGCATTCCCACTGCCACCTGTTCTTTCCAGGTTGAATATAATGGCCAGCTCCATTTGAACAGTTATGCAGCATCTGATAGATTGTGACGTAGAAATAAAAGCCACGGCAAAATAAATGTTCCAAACTATATACTAAACCAAATTATTAAACAGTAGTTGAACACAAAAATAATTGTGTTGTCCTTTCAAATTCATCTTTCCAACACTAATGCTGCTCCTTAATGTTGTTCCAATTGGCTGCAGCATACTGGTAGTTGTTGACTTTCATTGGAGTAGACTGGAGGTGGAGTAATTCTCTCCAGAGATGCTGCCTGTCCCGCTGAGTTACTCTAGCATTTTGTGTCTACCTTCAATTTAAACCAGCATCTGCAGTTCTTTCCTACACAGACTGGAGATGGTCTTGATGGGTGACCTTGAACCTTGGGCGGCACAGTGGCATAGCTGGGAGAGCTGCAGCCTGACAGTTCCAGAGACCTGTTTCGACCCTGACCTTAGCTGGTGTCTGTGTGGAGTTTGCACGTTGTGTCTGTGACCGTGTGGGTTCCGTTCCGGTTGCCTCTCCCATCCCAAAGACATGTTGGTTTGTAAGTTAGTTGGTCTCTGTAAAATGCACCTAGTCTGTAGGCAGTGGAAGAGATAGTGGAATAACATAGAACTATTATGAACGGGGTGATTGATGGTCAGCATGCATTCAGTGAGCTGAGGGAACTGTTTCCATGCTGTATTTCTAAACATTAGATCCTAGGCCCAGGAGATGAAAATCAACAAAAACTGTAGATGCTGCAAATTTGAAACAAAACAGAAAATGTAGAAACAAGGAACACAAAGTGCTGGAGTGACTCAGCAGGTCAGGCAGCATTTCAGGAGAACATAGCGAGATTATATTTTAGGTTGAGACTTCTTCAGATCTGTGGGAAACACTCGGTAGGTCAGGCAGCATTTTGGAAAGAGAATCAACATTAACATTTCAAGTTGAAGACCTGTGGGAGGCTCAGATACTCAACATTGATGTCATAGGTCTGAACTAGCTGCAGACAGCACTAAGGGAACCCCTGGAGTGGCAGTTGTGAAATACTGCCACTATGAGAGGGGTTCATGATCCAATTAGTCTTTGATTTCCTCACGGCAGTGCCTGTACAGCCCTAGTAACCTGATGAATTAAACTCTATCTCCACTTGCCCAATTGCAATGTGTCAAAACAATCTGGCTATCTGGTTTAAGCCGCATTTACAAATTGCACTCTTCTTTGAAGAACAGTTTGCTGGTTAAGGTTTGAGTTTGCATGGCAGAAGTTTATTACAGCACTCAGGCAATGGGTGGTTTCTGCTTGACCTCTGGTTCTTGATTCCCTACTCTGGGCAAGAGACTCTGTACATCTACTTGATCTATTCCTCTCATCTGCTCCTCGTCTTATTGGGGATGGAAGTGGGGGAAATTAAAGGTGCGTTTAAAGGTACATGAAGAGGAATTTCTTTAGCCAAAGGCTGATGAATCTGTGGAATTAATTTCCTCATATGGCAGTGGTGACCAAGCCATTGGGTATGTTTAAAGTAGAGATTGATAGGTTCTTGATTAGTAAGGGCGTCAAAGGTTACGGGAAGAAGGCAGGAGAATGTGGTTGAGAGGAAAAATAGATCGAGACTGTCTACCATGATAGAATGGTAGACAATCTCGATGGGCTCTGCTCATCTCCAGCTCAGAGATCTGATTGTGCATTTAGGGAGAAGTGAGGTGTTCAAAGAAGGGTTGGTTGAAAAGATACTACCAGCTTTGATGATCTTGTGCCCACAGATGGTCATTGACTTTCACATCTACTCCAGTGCTCTTGAGCACTCTATATAAAGTCAGGTAGCAGCTCCTATGGCTTGCTGGGTTGTTGTTGCTGTCTTGGTTATATGCTGCTTGTACTGTGGGTGTCAGGGGAGTGTGTTCGGGAGATGTTCCTGTCACAACACCTGTCCCTATACCTCTTCCCCCCGACTGTCCAGGGGCCCCATCAGTCCTTTCAGGTGAGGCCGAGTTTCGCTTACAACTCCTCCTCATCTATTGTATTTGTGGTTCTAGGTGTGGACTCCAATATATCAACAAGATCAAGCGCAGACTAGGCAATTGTTTTGCTGAACACCTTTGCTCAGTCTGCCTTGGCTTACGGGGGGGGAGGAGTTATAGCGACAAGTGTTGTGACAGGAATATCTCCCCTACAGATCTCCCGGTTGCCAAACACTTTAACTCCCCTTCCCTTTCCCATATTGACCTTGCAGCCTTGTCAGACCTCCACAAGGCCCAACGCAAATTGTAGGAACGGCACCTCATATTTCGCTTTGGCAATTTACAATCCAGCGGTATTAAAATTGTTTCTATAACTTCAAGTAACCCTTGCATCCCCTCTCTCTGAATCCATCTAGGATTTTAGGCCTGCAGTAATGGTATGATATTAGGTATGTTACAAAACCTACCTGAATCGTGGCTGAGCATCTGCCCTACCCCGTGTGTGTGATTTTGGCGCTGTTTAGAGGGGGCGGGTTTAAAACGCGATTTTTACTAGGCTGTTCCAATCGAAAATGTTCAGCCTAGTAAATCATTAACGGAAAATCGCTGAAAGACCCCGTCGCAAAAGGTATTATTAGTTTTTATGGCCTTGTATAATATTTATAGTAGTTTAAAAATCACTCTCTCACTCCGCAACCTCTCGCAGCCCCAGGTTTTTATAAAGCAAACAATTAAAGGTATGTACCTTATTTTTACATTAAATGGGGCTTGTATATAACCCTGTATATAAAGTTTTCTATAGCGAGTAGTTCATTTTGGGCTCTTTATATCCCGCAGTATTTTTCTGGGCACTTGAGGGCACAAATCCAGCGCAATGTGAACATTCTAAACCAGCGCGTTCACAGGAACCCACTAGAAAGCAGATTTAAATTGACTTTAATTTACAGCAAATGAACACTAAATTCCTCCCATGGCCTATAAATTGATGTAAATGAGATTTAAAAATCATGTTTTATTGTGAATGATTTGTGAATATTATTTGGACACTTGGGCTATTTAAAAATGTTAATCATTTATTAAGAAATGGATAGATGTTTAGATCTAGTAATTGAAGTTTGAAATTAGCTACAATTGGGTAACTAACTAATTATATGCTTTAATTTCAGGTCCTCCAAGTAAGACTATTTTATATTTGTTTCAGAATGGTTCAATCTATGATAACTGAAAATTTCATTCAGTTCTCTTAATTTTTAAGAAGGTTATGGGCTTTTGACTGTCCACGATCACAGCTTTTTTGTTATGTCCATAGAAAATCAATAGGGAACAAGATGCTAATTTCCGAGTATGAAAATGGCCATAACTTTTTTATTACTTGAGATATGAAAGTGAATTGGGTGTCAAATTAAACTTATTGTTATGCTTTATCTGATGGGATAAATTGCAGACTTGATTTTTTAAATCTCAAATTTTTGTAACATTGCTAATGATATGATGCTGCATTGAATGTCAGCAGTGAATCCCGATTAGTGGAGATGGTTAAATGGAAGTGGTGGGGGTTGTGGTACATTGAGCAGTGTGAGGCCAGTGCTACTGAAAGTGGAGTATGACATTATAGACACATATACTAACACTGACCACATGTCTGAGGTCATGCATTTCCTCCATTCTAGCAGCCAGGCTCTCAGGGTTTGTTTGTCGCACCAAACTCCAATCCAATCCCAGTGCCTTCACTGGTGTGTCTGAAGGGCCGCATGGCTCCTGTATTTATGGGTCACATCACTTTTTCTCTGCCTCTCTCTATTGGAGAATGCTTCCTTCTACAGTTACCAGGGGTTTCCAGCAAGTTACAATTATCTCTACCAAGAACTCTATTATGTGCTGTAGTGAAAATTGCCCTGCCTTTTCGGAAGTACAAACAGACAATGAATAGCACAGGCAAGCTCTAAGTAACTATCCAATATGATATCAACCCTTCCCCAGAGTTATTACTACTGGCTCGGTACTACAAGCCTTAGGTTGATTAGAGAGAATGAACTGCCTGCACTGGGTTAAAGAGACTTTGGTAATCTTGTAAAAAAAGGTCCTTGCTTTCAGTTTTTAATTCTGTGTTTCAGCTGTAAATCATGAACTTAGAACTTTACTGTTTAGATATTCAGGTTGCATAGTGATTCCCTTCAACCTTGTACTAATCAAAGGCTGCCTCATTAAAACACTTTCTGCTCTACAAATGTGTCCCATGTGTAGTAATAGGTCAACTGGTGCCAACAGCTCTTAAAAGGATGACTGATTACCCTTCAAGTAACCTGTTACCGAAGTGTAATACATTTCTCACAGTTGCAAAGGGTAGCAGGTGAGAGGTACATTGCCTTCCACAAACACCCATCATTTATTTATTTGCCTCTGTACTCCACAATTTGAGATTTGTAATAGAAAAAAATTACATGTGGTTAAAGTGTTCATTGTCAGATTTTAATAAAGGCCATTTTTATATATTTTGGTTTCACCATGTAGAAATTACAGCAGTGTTCATACATTGCCCCCCCCCCCCCCCCCCCCCCCCAATTTCAGGGCACCATAATGTTTGGGACACAGCAATGTCACAGATGAGGTGGCATGTTTTTTGATCTTGGGCTCCTCCGTACTTTTGCTCTTGCTATCACTCTGATATGTTAATCTTCATCTGATCTGTCCGCAAGACCTTTTTCCAGAACTGCGGTTACTCTTTTTTACAGAGAGAATTCTTCTGTCATCAGCTGTGGATGTCTTCCTTGGCCTGCCAGCCCTTTGTGATTAGTAAGCTCACCAGTGCTCTCTTTCCTCTTAATGATATTCCAAACCAGGAGTACAGTGCTGCCGGAGCTCACCGGAGCGCCGCTCCACCTTGGGCACGTCTGTAAAGAAAAAATAAAAAAAAACGGGGAATTTTAACGAGTGTGTGTGTGGTTGGGGTAACCTGATTAAAAGAGGGGGAAGGGGAAGACCCATCACTTGTGATGAGTCTTCCCTGAGGGAGGGGGGACTACTAGGAGCCAGGAGAGTCAGACCACATGCTGTCTGCATCATGGTGGTTGTGGGTCTAGTGCTGCGCCTGGAACTCTGGTGAGGTGACTCTGGCCCGCTGGTGGCTGGTGGAGAGGCGAGGGTTGGCGGAATCGCTAGCGGAGGCCCGAGGGGGGCTGGAGTAGAAATACGGGCAGCAGCATCGGTGGCCCCGGGAAGACACAGTGAAGGTCGATGACAGCGGCTGTGATGACCCCGCCCTGGGAGGTGGTGAGAGGCAACAACAGCAGTGGCCCCACACGGGGAGATGGTGAGATTCGGCAGTCACGGCATTTTCGGTGGTCCAGTCCTGGGTTTGGCCAGGAAGGCGGTGAGGGTCGGAGAGGCGGTGGATGGTGTTGCTGCTCCTCGTGGTGGCCATCTCGGCTTCGTGGTGGACGGGCAAGCAGTGCTGTGGTCGGGCGGTCGAGTCGAGGAGTGTCGGTGGAGGGACTGGGCTGGAGGCGGGCAAGCTTGTGTCCAGATAGACGAGGAAGAGTTTATTGAGGTTGCGGATCTGGTGTTGAATGAAGTACAGTTGTGATCCATTGCAGGGGTGAGTGGTTGAGTGGGTGGGCGAGTTGGTGGGTGAGTGAGTGGGTGGGTATGTGAGTGTGTGTGTGTATGTGTGTGTGAAGGCCCGGAGCTGCGGGAGAGTCAGTGCGAGTTGGTGATGGGCCAGCCACCACCTCTGTAAAACAAAAGCCAAAATAAACAGTGGGTAATTTTAACTAGTGGGAAATTTAATAGTAAGATTAAACGAGAACTTACCAGTTCGAAGTTTGATCTGTATTTTATGAGGAGTAACGTTGAGGGAATACATGAAGAGCCCGCCAGTACACATGCGTGTCATTCTTCAAAGCAGCGGAGTGAATCACAGATACCTGTAATGACTTAAGCATAGTAAGATTAGAGAAAAGATACCAGTCGTGTTTATGATCAAGGGTGGGAGCGGAGGGCATGTATTCCCTCAACGTTACTCCTCATAAAATACAGATCAAACTTCGAACTGGTAAGTTCTGGTTTAATCTTACTATTTTACTTCGGAGTCACGTGAGTGACTACATGAAGATTTCAAAGCTCTGTGATTCAAGCCGTGGAACGAGTCCATCATCACGTCTGCCTTGGTTTTGGGGAGAATAGTGATAACATATTAAACATCAATATGATATATATAAATAACCATAAACCATAAAATGTCATTGCAAAGTGCTTTGAGCGGCTGATCTTGGCTCACCTCAAAGCCTGCCTCCCCCCCACACTGGACCCCCATCAGTTTGCCTACCGGACCAACAGGTCTACAGAGGACGCCATATCGGCGGCCCTACACTCTGCCCTGACCCACCTGGACCACAACAACTCCTACATCAGGCTGCTGTTCATAGATTTCAGCTCTGCCTTTAACACCGTCATCCCAGCCAGCTTGATCACCAAACTCAGTGGACTTGGCATCTCCACCTCCCTCTGCAACTGGACATTGGACTTCCTCACTAACAGACCACAGTCTGTTAGGGTCAATAACCTCACCTCCTCCACTATAACACTGAACACCGGAGTGCCACAGGGCTGTGTGCTCAGACCTCTCCTCTACTCCCTCTTCACCCACGACTGCATCCCAAAGCACGGATCCAACGCCATTATTAAGTTTGCTGACGATACCACGGTAGTAGGACTGATCAGCGACAACGATGAGTCAGCCTACAGGGATGAGATCCAGCACCTGACCACCTGGTGTGCCGACAATAACCTCATCCTCAACTCCAAAAAGACGAAGGAGATTATTGTCGACTTCAGGCAGACCAGAGGAGGCAGTCATACCGCCATCCATATCAACGGGACTGAGGTGGAGCGCGTCTCCAGCTATAAATTCCTCGGAGTGCATATCTCGGAGGACTTGTCCTGGTCCCTCAACACCTCCAAGCTGATCAAAAAGGCACAGCAGCGCCTTTACTTCCTTAGGAGGCTCAAGAAAGCCCACCTGTCCCCCCAGATCCTGACCAACTTTTACCGCTGTACCATAGAGAGTATCCTGACCACCTGCTTCACGGTATGGTACAGCAGCTGCACTGCTGCGGACAGGAAAGCGCTACAACGGGTGGTGAAAACCGCGCAGCACATCATCGGTGCCCCGCTCCCTGCCATGGATGCCCTCCACCGAAAACGGTGTCTGAGTCGGGCTGGGAAGATCATCAAAGACCCCTCACACCCCAACCATGGACTGTTTGCCCTCCTCCCATCAGGGAGGCGGTACAGGAGCCTCAGGTCACGTACCAGCAGGATGAGGAAAAGCTTCTATAACAACACAATCACACTGCTGAACTCGGAGTCCCAACGATAGACTTCTCTGGTCCCTCCGTCCCCCTTTGTTTAATCATTCTGTATTTCCTGATTATTCTGTATCTTCTCTCTTTCTATTTTTTTCTTGTTTTTTCTCTTCATGTACAACTACTACGGTCTGACGCAAAACTGCATTTCGTTGTACTGATACTTGTATTTGTGCGATGACATTAAAGTTGAATTGAATTGAATTGAATTGAATAAAGTTAATAATAATTGATAGCCCCTGTTTTTTGGAGTAAATTATGGTACAGAAACTTAACAATGTTTCTGAAAAATTCCAGTTTCCATTACTGGTTAGTTATAATCTTAGAATGTTCTTTCCGATGGCCATCCTGCAGTCCTGAGGATTTTATCCATGGGAACCTCCAATTTAAATGCTGCCGGCGTTGCTGCAGCCTGGTGGAGTGAGATTTTAACCCAGTTAGTGTTTACACCAACTTTTGTCAATACTATGTTAGCCATTTAGCTGGCCTGGCCTGTTATTCTTTAATGAGGCTGTCTGTCGTTGATGAGAAGTTCCTCTTCTGTGCCACTGATGGTCTTGGTTTGTTCCATGTGTATTTGTAGATGTCTCACAACACAGTAGCAATGTTACAAAATTTTGAGATTTAAAAAATCAAGTCTGCAATTTATCCCATCAGATAAAGCATAAAAATAAGTTTAATTTGACACCTAATTCACTTTCATATCTCAAGTAATAAAAATGTTATGGCCATTTTCATACTCAGAAATTAGCATCTTGTTCCCTATTGATTTTCTATGGACATAACAAAAAAGCTGTGATCGTGGACAGTCAAAAGCCCATAACCTTCTTAAAAATTAAGAGAACTGAATGAAATTTTCAGTTATCATAGATTGAACCATTCTGAAACAAATATAAAATAATCTTACTTGGAGGACCTGAAATTAAAGCATATAATTAGTTAGTTACCCAATTGTAGCTAATTTCAAACTTCAATTATTAGATCTAAACATCTATCCATTTCTTAATAAATGATTAACATTTTTAAATAGCCTAAGTGTCCAAATAATATTCACAAATAATTCACAATAAAACATGATTTTTAAATCTCATTTACATCAATTTATAGGCCAAATGGAAGGAATTTAGTGTTCAATTGCTGTAAATTAAAGTCCATTTTAAATCGGCTTTCTAGTGGGTTCCTGTGAACGCGCTGGTTTAGAACGTTCACATTGCGCTGGATTTGTGCCCTCAAGTGCCCAGAAAAATACTGCGGGATATAAAGAGCCCAAAATGAGCTACTCGCTATAGAAAACTTTATATACAGGGTTCTTAAGAAGCCCCTTTTAATGTAAAAATAAGGTACATACCTTTAATTGTTTGCTTTATAAAACCCTGGGGCTGCGAGAGGTCACGGGTTTAGAGAGTGATTTTTAAACTACTATAACTATTATACAAGGCCATAAAAACTAATAATACCTTTTGCGACGGGGTCTTTCAGCGATTTTCCGTTAATGATTTACTAGGCTGGACATTTTCGTTTGCAACAGCCTAGTAAAAATCGTGTTTTAAACCCGCCCCCTCTAAACAGCGCCAAAATCGTGCACACAGCCTGGGGCAGATTCTCAACGACGATTCAGGTAGGTTTTGCAACATACCTAAACACAGTCAATCATCTGTAGGGTAGGCTCTAAAAATGTTATTTTAAGGCCTGCTGACCCCTGTCTGTTTAGTTCCCTAATTCCTGAATATAGAAGTGTAAGTTGCCAGGTGAACTGGTCAAGTTATCCAGCCTTAATTTGGTAGGGACTGAGTCCTTAGTGCCGTGACCTAAGTCATCAGCATGACAGTTTTGTAAAATGTCAAAAAGCTGTAATGACAGCGCTGTGGCTGGAGCCCAGTTCTTTAACAACGTTAAGACGATGCTGATGTCCCATATTTGGGAATACCCGGTCTTTGGGGAATTCCCATAAAAGTGTCCCTCATAAACTGTTGTTCCGTTCTCTTGCCATAGGTAAGCAGATGGGCCACTTCTGGCACAGTTGATGTCACTAATACTAAGCCCCCGTAGGTTAACAAAGCTGCCAAACAGGCTGGATGATGTATTATGGTTGCAACACATCTCCCATTAGTTTATGTATTTTAGACATTGTCTTTAGGTTGATTGTCTGTGGCCCGCTGTGATCATGTCCATTGCTCTGGCCGTCAGTCCCAGATGTAATAGCGGCGCTTCCAGACTCTATGATTTAAGCGATTTATATGTTCATGGCACGGGTGGTTTTCCCCATACTTCATCGTCTGTTTTGGATGGTGCTGCATGGTTCTGATCTCATTCCCTGTACCACCGAGAACCATGGTTGGGTAGGTCAGTCGGGTACTATTAAAACACCAGACGCAGAGTCTCGTAGTATTTCCCTTAGTACCCCCCCCCCCCGATGTGGTTGCCAAATTGTGTTGGCCAGATTGTTACATGATGTAGATTCCCTTTCACCCATGTGGTTGATATGTGCTAACACAGTAGTGTTGTTAATTTATAATCTAATAACCTGTTTAATATATTCCAGAGCAACATGATTTTAGGCCATGAAAAAACACCCAACATTTCCAGGTAGTTATGCCCAGTGTTAGTAATAATGATGCTTCCTGTGTATTCCATCTTCCTCCACAGCTGGAGATGGAATTGGTAACACACCATCCTAGTGCATAGCATCCATATGTAGGACCATAGACTGGTTGCTGACAATGATAGGATTGGAGCAATGCCCAATGTTATCTTTCCACCATTTAGTTCCAATATGGCTTCTGTATGGCTTCATCATTCTATCGAAATGATCACCATTAATTTTAAGAGCTCATATTTTGGCCCTCTGTAAATCTTTATAAAGTAAGGGTCTGAATTATGTGGCTGGAAACCATATGTTGCCAATATTCTTGCTATCAGTCTGATGGATGGTTTATCCTCATGGAATGATTTTGCTGCATGCCTCTATTAAGGTTGTAACCTCTGTTGGCAAAGTTACTGACATGAGGAACTGAGTTAATGGTGAACCCCAAATAATCCCTTTAGTTTGAAGGCTTTAATTTTGATTTAATTGGATGGATAATGAATCCTAGTTTCCAAATAATTGTTAAGTGGCTGTTACCGTTTGTTCAGCCCGTCCTAAGTTTCCGCACAATTAGTATGTCATCCAAAGAAGCCATTACCATTGTGTGGCTGGTTGTTATATTTTGTAAATAACCTAGGTGCTAATGTAAACACATTAGGTAGTGCTCTATACTGCTAGAGCTGAGCCATCCAATTAGATAAAAATAACGTCCGTGGTCACCTGTTATGGGTACTGAAAATAGTAAGCATCCTTTGAATCAATGCTTGCCATTTTCATTCTTAAAACAAATATACTTAACAATAGAAAAGGTTTCCGTTCTTAAAACGAATATATCGTGTTCTTTATTTCTTATTTTTTAAAATCTTTTCTTATTATTTATTTATTTATTTATTTATTTTTAATATATGGTCCCTAGATAAGGGACATATCAGATATTTAAACTGATAAGAACAGATATTATACTTGATCTTAGCCAAAAAGCCGAGATCTGATCTATGTTTGATGCGTCAAGCGCCATATCCTATTTTGTTAGGAAGGGAATGCGTAGATAATAATTCTTCCCTTGTAATGCAGCTAAAAACCCCATCTGTTGCTGATGTCCAGTGTCTGTATCCCATATGACATATTTGGTAATTGGTGATTATGTCTGGATACGAGTAGATCGGCATCTGGTGTTCCATATCATGTAGAAACATCAGCAAATACTATAGCCCAATATCCATTTGGTGTTCTCCAAATTCCTCTCTCGATATATCAGCTGGACTAGAAGATTATGTGTTGTAAAATTCTATTGTGTATCCCCGGATACTGTTTAAGATATGAGTGTCAAAAAGTTATTTATTCGATGTCTTCTCGCACCAACCTCCTTGCTTCCTTCTGGTTTTACTGTTTTCTTCTGGATCCCCGAGGCCGTGTGTTGTGGGTGTACACATCTTCAGACATAGGGGCGATACCTTTGAGGATGATGTTTGGACGTTTAGATGAGCTCCAATTTGGCTTCATTGTCCAACTCCTTGACCTTCTAGATCGGTCACCTCCAAATAAAAAGATTTTGCTAGGAGGTTTCGGGTTTACACAGGCCCGCGTCAATCCCGGTTGGATGTAACCAGATGCATAAATTGATTAGTTTAGTACATTCAGGGATTTACAATCCCCAGTGGCAAGTGACAGCTATGGTGTCAGCTAATGTTTGCCCCTGCAGTAGATAGAAAACATATGGTCTATGCTGGCTTCTAACCTGGTTTGTAGATCTTTCCCAGTTAGCTTTACTCACAGCTGTACTGTTGTTCCCCCTGAAACATAGACAGACATTCCCGTGTGACTTCCAGATGGGAATGGAATTTGTCAGTAAATTTTTGGACTGCTAAATCCTTCAGTCACAACATAAGTATTCCTGTATTTCTATCAGGAAAGGACCAATAATGCACTCTATGTACTTTGTGACTTAGAAAAGGCATCACCTCATTATTACAGCTCTTACATCTGTTTACCTTTCCAGGGTTTGCCCTAGACTTGATCCCAGCACTCTTCTGACAAAAGAGTCTACTGGGGGGAGAGAAGCATGATTATAGCCCTATAGAAAAGGTGCTGCTTCCTTCTCCCTGAGTCTGTCTTTTCCTCAAGCACTTCCCTGTAATAGTAGAAGTGAGATACAGCCCTGTATAAGGTGCTGTTATGGGACTTACCCACTCGAGGATTTGTTCTTCTTTTTTGGACCTGCATCGCTGCAAACACGGTATGTTCTCGCAGGTGCAGGTCCCGCAGTGTCAACGCGTTGCAGTGCTCACGGGCACTGAGTCCCCTGTAGTGCCGTTGGCCTGCGGTGCTCCAAAGCGCGGTGCAGTGCTCACGGCACTGAGCCGCCCGTACTACCGTTAGCCTGCGGTGCTCCAACGCAGTTCAGTCCTCTCGGGTAGCTGGCCGCTCGCAACCGCAGGTATGGTAGTTTTAACGCGGTGCAGTGCTCCGCACTGTGCCGCTCCTTTCCCACTTGGGCCTGCGGATGCTCCAACGCGGTGCAGTCCTCTCGGGGAACTGGCCGCTCGCGACGCAGGCCCAGCAGCTCCAACCCGGTGCTCACGGACACCGACCGCTTGCTGCTATTTTTTGTTTCTCAGCCCCAAGGACCCATGTAGTGTAGGTCCTTGGGCTGTTGTCCGAGTCGTCAGATTGACGGCTCCGGAGTGCTCCATCGGTTGTCGGCGACCCGTACCCTTGCTGGAGCTGAAGTCGCACCGGCTCCCGCTAAGGGAGATTGTCGTGCCATCGGCCGTTGCTAGCTGCCTGCTCCTATATAGCAGCTCTCCCCCGCCAGCTTTCCACAGCCTTCCTGTAAACAAAGGTAAGTAAAAAAGAAATGAAGTTCTCTTACCTACTGTTGCAGGTTTCCAAAACTGCCGTTTGCGAGGAACGTCCTTCCTCCCCCTGTGACTCGTTGCAATGCGTGTAGCGATAATGACACGCATGCGTACTGGCGGGCTCTTCATGTAGTCACTCACGTGACTCCGAAGTAAAACAGCGGATTTTAACACTGAATATCGGTTCATTAACACAATTGTTGTGAAATGTTACCTTGCTCGCTGGGCACATTAATAACTGAGCTGGTTCAATGCCAACAGAGCACTACCTGATACTTTGTTGTGATAAGAGCGATACATAAAGACCCATTTGTAACATCCAAACAGATGGCAGTACTCTGTATATTCCACCTCCACTTGTAACTCCCGGAGACGCAGGCTGCTCGCCTTCACTACTGAACAGAATTTAGTGAATGGTGACACGAGTTTCGAATGCCCTGTGTGTGGGTGCGGATTCAATGCCCGTTTTCTCACCCAACCAAGTGCATCTTCCCTACGATGTGATGGGGATGGAGGGATCTGGGGAGGGGTGGGGGGAGAGCCGAGTCTGCGGGAAGATCCCCGCACAAAGACTTCCAACTGTAGCACATAGACCCCCGCACCCCAACACACACACCTCACCACCTCTCCCCCCATGACCAGCTTCCGTCAGCACCTTTCCCACACAGAACTCCCCCTACCCTCACCACCCCTCCCGCACCAGGACCACAAGTATTGCTTCAGACCCCTGAACACAAATTACGCCTGACCGTGTGTGGAAATTATTGTGAAACTTCTCATTGGTGGCATTTGGTAAGTAGGTAATTAGTTGTAAATTGGTAAAATACATGATTACTGTCTTTTTCTTTACCTGCTTGATAATTATATTTCATGATAATTAGAGAGTGCAACCGTGCAATATCTTGTCATATTATTAAACAAACTATTATATGTTTTATTGTACTCGTTATACACTGGGATGTAGTGCTAGACTATAATCTTGTTCCTCTTGGGAGACTAGCTCCACCCTCCCCCCTCCCCCCGCCCATGGAAAGTGAACAATAGACAAGAGGTGCAGGAGCAGGCCATTCGGCCCTTTGAGCTAGCACCGCCATTCACTGTGATCATGGCTGATCAATCACAATCAGTATCCCGTTCCTGCCTTCTCACCATATCGCCTGACTCCACTAACTTTAAGAGCTCTATCTAACTCTCTCTTGAAAGCATCCAGAGAATTGGCCTCCACTGCCTTCTGAGGCAGAGAATTCCACTGATTCACAACTCTTTGGGTGAAAAAGTTTTTCCTCATTTCTGTTCTAAATGGCCTACCCTTTATTCTTAAACTGTGGCACCTGGTTCTGGACTCCCCCCCGCATCGGGAACATGTTTCCCAGCATGTCCAATCCCTTAATAATCTTAAATGTTTCAATACGATCCCCTCTCATCCTAAATTCCAGAGTATACAAGCCCAGGCGTTCCATTCTATCAACCTATGACAGTCCCGCCATCCCGGGAATTAACCTCGTGAACTTATGCTGCACTCCCTCAATAGCAAGAATGTCCTTCCTCAGATTTGGTGACCAAAATTGCACACAATACTCCAGGTGTGGTCTCACAAGGGCCCTGTACAACTGCAGAAGAACCTCTTTGCTCCTATACTCAACTCCTCTTGTTATGAAGAGCAACATGCCATTCGCTTTCTTCACTGCCTGCTGTACCTGCATGCTTACTTTCAGTGACTGATGAACAAGGACCCCCAGATCTCGTTGTACTTCCCCTTTTCTCAACTTGACACCATTCAGATAATAATCTGCCTTCCTGTTTTTGCCAGCAAAGTGGATAACCTCACATTTATCCACATTAAACTGCATCTGCCATGCATCTGCCTGCTCACCCAACCTTGGGGGGGGGGGGGGGGGGGGGGGGGGGGGGGGGGGGGGGTGAGAGTGCAGTGGAGAGATACGTTTTTTGGCCTTCCATCACAGCGATGTGATGGATGTTTATGTAAATTATGTTGTGTCTTGGGTCTATTTGTTTGTAATGTATGGCTGCAGAAACGTCATTTCGTTTGGACCTCAAGGGGTCCAAATGACAAACAAATTGTATTGTATTGTATTGTATTGTAAATCTGCAAATTTGCTAATGAACATTGGAAAATGATCACCAATGCGCCCATGATTTCTAGAGCCACTTCCTTAAGTACCCTGGGATGCAGACCATCAGGCCCTGGGGATTTATCAGCCTTCAGTTCCATCAGTCTACCCAACACCATTTCCTGCCTAATGTTAATTTCCCTCAGTTCCTCCGTCACCCTAGATCCTCTGGCCACTAGCACATCAGGGAGATTGTTTGTGTCTTCCTTAGTGAATACGGCTCCAATGTACCTGTTCAACTCGCCTGCCATTTCCTTGTTCACCTTAATAAATGCACCTGTTTCAGTCTTCAAGTGTCCAACTTTGGTCTTAACTAATTGTTTCCTCTTCACATACCCTAAGAGTGATTGTGGGACATGCTGGTCAGTGGAGTGACTGTAGGGTGAGTGGTAGAATATTGCGTTGAGGGAACAGGGCTAGTAACATATAATATTTTCACTTGATAAACCGAAAAATATATATACAGTAGAAAAAAATATACCTGTAATGCTTTCAGAATTAGAAGACATGTATTCCACAGTTTTTCATCTTTTTGGTCACACACGTGACTAAGAATGGACCAAATGACACCCCTGTTTGACAGCTCCGGCACCTCAAAAATTAGCACTGCAACACTGTTCCAAACAGTTCGCTTTGGTAAGCCTAAGGTTTGGCTGATGACTCTAACAGTTTTATTCTTGTTTCTCAGTCTCATAATGGCTTATTTGACTTTCATTGGCACAACTTTGGTCCTCATGTTGAAAAACTGCAATAAAAGTTTCCAAAGGTGATGGAAAGACTGGAGGAAAGACTAGGTGCTGAGAGCTCTTTTCTACCTGCATTAAGGAGGCATTTTCACCCCTGAGCAATTACAAGCACATGTGAAGCCATGTTTCCCAAACTTTATGGTGCCCTGAAAAGGGTGGGACTATGTATAAACACAGCTGTAATTTCTACATGATGAAACCAAAATGTATTTAAAAAATCCCTTTAATAAAATCTGACAATGTGCACTTTAACCACATGTGATTTTTTCTATTACACATCTCAAATTGTGGAGTACAGAGGTAAATACATAAATTATGGGTCTTTGTCCCAAACATTATGGAGAGCACTGTAAGTGTCTTCAATATTCAGCAATATTAGTTCAGTGGTCCTGTGATAAATACCCTCTTTTACAGATCGGGGGTTGCAAACAGCCAGATAAATGGAAATTACAGCATTTTTTCCATCTCAAGCAGAACTTAACTAGCGAAGCAGGTCAGAGACTTACAAGGCCACCAAGGGTTTCCAGTCTGAATATGCTGATGTGCCATGATTTTAAATGCAGGTTTATAAACCAACTTAATTGCACTTCACTGTGAACAATCTCAGTGGGAGAAAGTACAACATATTATAAACAGATTAATCACAATGCTCAGGTTGTACCAGGCTGATCTATAATATTGAATTTCAATGTGTTTACCTTGTAATCCTTTAATTACAGGACGAAGCAAGCAGGCAAGTAAGTAGACATTGTGTTGAACATTACATGTTAAGAAACTAGTGGCTGATGACCAGGACACCAGACCTCTTCAATTCATCCTTTTTGTGTGAGCTTTCTGCTTTCAGGCAGAAAGCTGCAGCTAAAAAAGAGGCAGCACTTGCAGTATGAAAGCCCTCCAGAGGTTATGGCCAGCAGAAACATATCTTTCAATTTTTCTATTTTTTACTTAAAGTACTATTTTTGCTTTTAGCGTCCCATGCATGGGAGAGGAATGAAAATAAGCTTACTTCAATATTTCTGGGTCGTGCAAATGTTGCTTTCTAAAATTATTATTTATTCTAATTACATATATATTTTCTTATTATGCTAATACCCACTTGGGTAACTCAAGGTAGACTAACCTTATTACCATTTTGCAAAACTAAATTCCAAATCTTCAATGATGTGAACTATGAACATAAACAGCATGCTTTTTGCAATGTAATACGCAATCCACAATTCTGCAGATGAAGTCTCATTCGTCTAGGTGACGCCATGCTGTGATCAGATACTTTTAATTCCCGATGAGTGAATTCCCCTTTATATGCTCTTGTTTATTCAGGCATTAAAGCAGCAATGGAATTCATTTAATTTGAATGAGCTTGTTTCTTTTAAAATCTGTTAACAGAATGCCTCTGGAAATGTAGTCTTTGACTTGCAAAGGCTCTGTAGTTTTCCTAAAAGCAAAACCACGTGTAATGTAAATATTGCCATGCTCCAAATTTCAGATTGTTCCATCAGTTTTGAAATACATTATTTATATAACTCTGCTTTATTTTACTGGATTTTGTGTATCCTTGGTGGTTTGCTACAAAGAATATTAGGTTGCTGCGTATTTATAAACCAAGGTTATGAAGGACTGCACATACATTTATGGACTTTATGATAAAATAATAGAAGAATAATACATCTTGCAGACTTTGGAAGATCTCAATATTGAGCTATAATCATTGAAATCAACCCGAAAGAGAACATTAATATGTGTTTTGAGGGAATGCATTTATATAATTTAACTATATTATTCATCATTGTTAACAGAAAACATAAGAAAATTAAAACAAAACTTTCATCAACTGAGTAAAACCAGGTTTGAATATCAATTCATTTTGTGTCATTGCTAGACTCCCTTCAGGCTACCAAGATCCTTTCATTTTGGTCTTCAGCCATCATTGAAACAGAGACCTGTGACATCCACTATAATTAGACATTTTTGCTTCCTTGTAACAATATATCAAATTCTCACAAACGTTGTAGAGTTGTAATCATAGAAGCATACAGAACAGAAAGAGATCCAAACACTATTGGCTCTTAAGTTCAGAATCCCCTTGATGACAGAGGTTAAGTCAATGAGCAGTGAAACAGTCTCTTCTCTCCAACTTGCCCATGCCAACCAAGATGCCCCATCTAAGCTAGTCCCATTTACATTTGTTTGGCTTGTATCCTTCTAAAGCTTTCCTATCCATGTACTTGTCCAAATGTCTTTTGAATATTATTATTGTTATTATACCTGCCTCAACTATTTCATCTGGCAGCTTGTTCTATGTACCCACCATGTACCCACGTGTGAAAAATGTGGCTTCTCAGGTTCCAATTAAAATTTCCCCCTTTTATTTTAAATCCATGCCCTCTATGAATACTGCAACTTCAGATTAGTTGCAGGATCCTTGATACAGTAAAGGTAAATGTTTTCTGATCTTGCCTAATTTATCTTCAAATATTGTGCCCTATTAATAGGATCCAGTGCTCATTTCATCACATCCCTTCACCTACCTTCCAATCTTCTCAAATGAATCAGGACTAGATCGAAACATTCATACATCTTATCTCACTCTTAAAAAGGTAGCAGTGTCACAAGGTTTACATCGCATAAAATGGAACCTATGCAGGCATCAACATTACCCAACCATAGTCCAAGAAATTCAATGACATAGCTGCCTCAGCCTGGAGAAGATGGTGCATTGGTGGAGGTGATTGGAATGAAAAGGTGAGAACTCAATAGGTGTGAAAGGGAAAAAAGCACACATCCATGTTGAAACACATAGATAAGATAATGTTGTTGAGATGATGATCAGCGGCAGAACTGAGGGAATCAATAGTAAAAATTTTAACATACCATATCCGCAATCTTTCCCCCGTCTCCATCAACCCTTCTCCTATAATGCCTGAGCAGTTGTATAACAGTGTGAGCACCTCTGCCTTCTTCCCTTTCACAACAAATCTAGCCTGATATACATTGAAATGTGAATCTTGGTTTGTTTTTGAATTATATTTCTCGGGAAGAGGTTGCGATATACTGTACATGAATGTGAACTCAACTTTAAAAACAGTGTGCAATTTATTGTTTGACTTTTGATTCATTGGTTCTAGCCTCCGCTATTAGTTAGCTGTTGACTACAGACATTCCTCTTTTATGACAGAGGTGTGTTTCTGGAAAATGTTTTGTCAAGTAACATTTTGTAAAATAAAATTTGGACAACATGCAATGTGGACAATTTAGTACAATGTATTCCTAAGGTTGGAGAATGGCATATTAATCAGTGTAAAGTTGTAGAGAGATACAGCTTGGAAATAGGTCCTTTGGCCCTATCTGAGCCAACTATCAACCACTTGTCTGCAGTAATCCTATATCTCAGATTTTTACTTTCCCTGTATTCTCATGAACAATCACCAGATTCTATTGTTAATCCTGGCTAAATTGGAGCAACTAGGACGTCAAAATGGGGTTATGTTTCAGGGTTGCTGGGAGATTTGGTCAAATTGGAATTGCTCTCTGCGGAGCTGGGACAAGCTGAGGAGAGGTGCCTGAGTGTTTGGAGCTTAGATACAATTTGCAAGCAAAGAATGGGGAGATCTGAAAAACCTGTCAATTTGGTGCAAAATGCATAGAATGGATTGGATGGCTGCAAACCAGACATACACCTTGTAAATAGTTGTAAATAATGTTGCAGAGTTTGATTTTGCCAAATGTTGATTGAGTTGAGTTGTTGAGCCTTGTCTGGGTTTTCTGTAAATCAGGGTAAATGTTTCTAAGGTTACACAAAAAAGCTGGAGAAACTCAGCGGGTGCAGCAGCATCTATGGAGCGAAGGAAATAGGCAACGTTTCGGGCCAAAACCCTTCTTCAGACTGATCGGGGGCGAGGACAAGAAAGGGAAAAGGAGGAGGAGCCTGAAGGCTGGGGGATGGGAGGAGACAGCAGGGGGGCTGAGGAAGGAGAGGAGACAGCAAGGACTAACAAAATTGGGAGAATTGGATGTTCATGTCCCCGGGATGCGACTCCCCAAACGGAATATGAGGTGCTGTTCCTCCAATTTCCGGTGCTGCTCGCTGTGGCCATGGAGGAGACCCAGGACAGAGAGGTCGGAGACGGAGTGGGAGGGGGAGTTGAAGTGCTGAGCCACCGGGAGGTCAGCTTGGTTATTGCGGACCGAGCAGAGGTGTTCGGCGAAACGATCGCCCAACCTACACTCCACTAAATGTTTCTAAGTTGGTTCCTCTTGAAGTCCATTTTTAATACAATGTATTCAACTGGTGTATCATTGGGTTAGGGGAATGCCTTTTATGTATGGGGTTAATCGATATCTGTAATTGGGTTATTGAAAGACCACCCCGATGTGGTTCAGCCCCTCGAGGTTCCGGGACATATAAAATATCCCGATCACAATGTTCAGCGTCGATCTTCTGGTAGAATGCTTGGGACTGCGTGAACTTCTGGAGTGTCTCTGTCTGAGCGCGGCCTAAAGGGCTTGAACAGGCAGACATGAGGATCGAACCCGCGGTGGGATAGGTACAGTAGTTGAACTGTAATGCGCTTCTGGTAAAATAAAGATTAGTTGTTTCAAGTGCCTGGTTCAGAGTTTTTACTGAAACTAGACTGGGCGGGAGCTTAGAACCGAGCAATTATCATTGGGGGCTCGTCCGGGATCTCAAAAGGCCCCCAAACACAAGTTTGCGATCAAGGATGTTGAGCTGTTTCGATCGCGGGTGCAGAAATCAGACCCACGGTGCAGATTTCACATTGATTTTTGGCTCTTCGTGAGTCGGAGCGAATCGATCATTCGCGGGGTTGGAAAAGGGTCTGATCGAGATAATTAGACAGTCTAGCAAACACGGGGGTTAGAGGCCCTGGTGGGGTTGGGTTTGAGGCCCCTTCCTGGTTTAGAGGCCCAAAACTGGTTGTAGTTGGGCAGACTGCAGCTGCCTTTAACGAGAGCCAAACGTGCTTCATCGGGCGAGGAGTGGCCCAGGGTTAGGCTTGGTATCCAAATTGGTGGGGCCAAAAAGACAGGTCTCGCCTTCGATTGGATCGTTGCCGGGAGCGCGAATTGAAAAGGTGCACTTCGAAAAACAGCATCGATATTTCACAGCACGAAGCGACTAGGCGCTGGATCCTCGATACTTAGCAGAAGGGTGTATCTGTGTGTAGGTATCTGAGTCTCTTCCTAAAGTGATGGATGAGGAGCGTCGAGAAGGTACCGGGCTTGGACGAACAGAGTATAAATTGGCCAGAATACTCCAGTTTGTTCACCAACTGGGCAATTTTAGCTGATTTGGGAGCCTGCGTAGTAAAGTACGCACTAAAAATTAGGAGATCGAGTTCGAATTTGAGTCTATATTTGCAGCCAAAATTTCAAATACTATTTCATATTGAAGTTTTGCCAGTAAGGTGGAATTCGAATTCCTGTATATGGAACATCGAAGTTGGTGCATGTCCGTGATCGATTCCGAATAGCGGCTGATCAACAGTGAATAGTAACCATAGGTCTATTATTGACTCGTACCTGATAGCGAAGAATACGTGAGAGATGGGAGCCTCCTTACTTGATGAAAAGTAATCCGAATAGCGAATAATTCTGTTGAACGTAGAGAGGAGGGATGGAGGTCCCCCTATAGGTCCAGAGGGATAGTAACATTTGGGAGGAAAAGCAATCATTTAAGGAATAGTACCCCTCAGCAAAGAGTAAACTTGGAAGGGGAAAATCTTCGGTATCAGAGGAAGAGGTTCACTGCATGATAACAGTGTGACGCGGCGTCGAGATCGAGTGTTCGTGAATTGTGCGCTAGTGCTTTAAATTATTTTATAAATTGTAAAAATCTAGCTTTCTGTGTTGTCATTGGATCCGGATTTTGTTAATATTCTCTCTAATTAAATATTTGCATTTGTTTAATACCGTTTTGTAAGAATCTGAATTGGGGTGGTTCAATCAGGGGTTGTACTTTGATCGGGGGAGTAGTCATCCTTCAGATTGATTGTTCCACGAGGAAGATTAATTAGACTGGGGTTTACTGGATGTTTAGAGGTTATAATGGGGTGTGTTTTGGGTTTTACATAATCGGAGGAATATTTTCATTCTTAATTATAGTTTTGTTAGCGTGGTTTGGGTTTGTCTGTTTGTGCAAACTTAAAGTTAATTAAGCAAGAGCGAAACTGCTGCTTGAGAGACTGCTAGTGGGAGTTAGACCCTTTGTTTGAAAGTTGGAATTGAATGCAGTAGTTGTGATTTAACTGATAAGAGAGGTGGGAGAGACTGAATAGGAGCGAGTGGTTTAAATAATTAAACTGTAGTGATTGAATAGGAGTAGTTGGGAGATGGTTGAAAAGAAGCGATTGCTAGAGTAAGTGTGAATAGGAAAGATTGTTGACCATTGTGTAGGAGAGATTCCATTGACCCTGGATTCTGAGAGTAGTAGTGAGAGAAAGAGATGTTAGTGTCTGGAACCTTTGCAATTTGTGTTTTGCCCATTGATCCAAGAATGGGGAATGTCTCTGAGAAGGATCTATCAAACAGATTTGAAAGCTCGATAAGGATAATTTGCGGGGAGCTTCACCGGCTCTGGAACCTGGCTCTGGACTCACTCACCGGCTCCAAGACCCGGCGCCTATCTTACTCATTGGCGCCCAGCCCCGGCCGCACTCATCAGCACCTGGCTCATCATGGTGGTCGCCGCCCCTGCCCATGAACACAGCAGCCCCCACCCGCAAACACGGCAGCCCCCTCCCGCACTCTGCTCCTTCAGCTTTATTATCCCCACCGGTGATTGACAGCGGGTGCCGGAAAGGGCGTTGAAAGAAACTTTTGTAATATTTCACCGGTCAGAATAAAACTTGATGCACTTTCAGTGCAGGAGAATGGCGAGTAAGGTGGCAAAAAATCGTAGCGCTATGCGGGATCATTTTTGCGCAAATTTAAAAACAACGCAAACCAGAAGAGGACAAAATAAGCGTTTTATATAAGTATCCAAAATAGAATAGATAGATAGATATAGATAGATATAGAAAAGATATGATATGATATAGAAGAGCACAGTCGCCACCATTTTGTTCCGTGACAGAGGATGACTGTGACAAGTTCCAGAATGGGGGTCAAATCATGAAATAAACCTCAGCTACAGGCTGTCTGAGGTGGTATATTTTATTCAGAGGATTGAGAAGATAACAAAACCCTTAGAAAATTAGGACAGAAAAACAAGGAATTGGTGCATAGAGACACATAAATCAGTGAAAGTTGCCACAAATATTAATGAAGCCAAATTAAAGGCATGCACAGCACTGGGACCTGTTTCCAGAATGGGTGAGTTCAAAAACCAAGGATTGGTATTAAGGCTGCGTAGAACCTTATTTTGATTACTGTGACAACTGTGAGCTAATCTGATTCCCACATTCTGCACAGGACTGCAGGGACACTTTGAGATGTTACAGAAATGATTTACAAGAGTTGTACCTTTGCCTAACGGGAAATATCCAAAAGAGAAGACTGAATGCTGATCAGATGAAAGTCTTGAAGAGCATAGGGAAAATGTTTGAATTTCGGCATGCTATGTATTAACATTTCAAATAACCTCAATGGGGAATTTAGGAAACATTTCACTTCACAGTGTGGTTAGAATAAAAAACCTTTAGGGAAAGTAAATTAATGTACAAAGGAGAGCGGAATAGAAACAAAATCACAATTGTTGATGGTGAGACAGAATTGTCAGGTGGAACATAAAAGCAGCTTGCATCTGTTAAACTAACTTGGCCGATTCGGTTTAATATTTCCAATTGTTAAGCTGTTTAATGCCTTGCATTCATTAGATGAAATGTTATTTCTCATCCGTTAAATTAACAAATTTAATTAAAACAAAGCATAATCGCTACCCAACTAGCGTTTGATTAGTACGGGTGTCAGGGGTCATTGGGAGCAAGCAGGAGAATGGGGTTAAGAGAGATCTGTCATGATTAAATGGCAGAGTAGATTTGATGAGCTGAATGGCCTAATTCTGCTCCTATCATTTATGAACTTATGAGTATTACTATTGCAGATAGGACAGTTTTGGGCATAATCAATTTGCACATCCTTGGTTCTGACAGTGTAAAATTCACCTTCTCTTAATGAACATTTTAATGGCTTCTCCACATAAGACTGCAGAACAGGTTTATTTTTGCATGCCCGTATCACTAGCTATGTGCATGTGGAAATCATTTGAAAAAAAAAAGTTTTATTGTCAAGAATGTTTTATTGTCATATGTCCCTAAATTTAACAATGAAATTCTTACTTACAGCAGCACAACAGATATGTAAACATGGTACTCTGTAAACCCCATACGAAACAACAAAAAGTTCAGTATATTTTTGGAAAACGAACAAACAAACAAACACACAAACAAAAATAATGTCCCCAAGTCTATGTAGTTCAGAGCTTATTTGGAGGTTGTAGGGTTTAATAGCCTGATTGTTGTAGGGAAGAAGCTGTTCCTGAACCTGGACATTAGAATTTTCAGCCTCCTATACCCACTTCCCGATGGCAGGAGTGAAATGAGAGTGTGGACAGGGTGATGGGGTCTCTGATGATGCTAGCTGTCTTTATGAGGCAGTGTCTATTGTAGATCTAGATTTAGTTTATACTTTGCTCCGGAGTTGCAAGGATTGAATGCTACAGAAGTGACGTTATGCTTTGGAGAATTATTTCTGGAAAGAACACACTAAGGTTAAAATGTTGTAACCACTTAGTGTTAATCTGCCATTCAGATCACTTGCACTTCATAGAACAACCGTATTGCTTACTCTCCCTCCTTCTCCAATTTTTATTCCATTAATTGCTTTTGAAAACTAATTGCAAGATGTGTTTATTTAACAATCCTTTGTTTTTTTTATCAGGAACATTTAATTGAGAAACTCGTTAAAGCAGGTGGAAGAATATTGAAGGTGGATCTTGAAGTGCTAATAAAGTGAACAGTAATTTCTGCTGGAAGATAGTGGGAAAACATAACCTGAAATATTAATAATTATCGAGACTTTAGGGAAAGTGGAGAACCTTTGAACGCCCTTCCACTAAATACTGCATCAGCATTTTAACACATAGAGGTGACATTCATGAAATCCCAAAAGGGGGATAAGGTTAAAGTGAAGGACTGAAAACTGCCTCAATGTATTGCACATTATGCACTATACCAATTTAAGTTTCAAGCTCTGTCATCCAGTTGTCATTTATTTCTAACCGTGGCAAAATCTAAGCTGTAGCATCAGCGTTCCTGCCCACTATTTCAGCAACTTTGCCAAGAATGCTCTGTATAATGAGACTCCATCACACCCTCCCCCAGCAACCTAGGTAGAAAACTGCAGAGCAGTGAACATTACGAGTAAGAGTACCACCTCGAGAAATAATTGCCTGAGAAAAATATTTAGAGGTGGAATAAATCAAAATTAGAAACCCAAGATTCTCAATAAGATGTTACTGGGACAGTGATACTTAATAGTTGTATGACTAAATGTCATCAGTCACGCATTCTACAACTGCACCCATCAAATTCTGGAAATGCTTTGTTAACTATCGTGTGCAGTTATCTGCAAGAATAAACCCTCACTGTGCAGTTCAGATCCCAATAGGATTGGGACATAGAATAGTGAAATGGATTATAAATTAATTTTATCTTTTAATATCTTTGGAGGTGTAGAGTGACTGGACGTCCATGGTGCAGATGAGGGGATGGGGGCCTAGAGAACGGAATGCCTGAGACGACGGAGAGTGTCTGAGGTGTCTTGAACATAGGTCGGGAGGGATTTAACCAGGAGGGATAGGATGGAGTCGAGGTACGTGGAAATAAGTTCGGTGATCCCCCCATCCCCTCATCTTCACCATGGACGTCCAGCCACTCTACACTTCCATCCCCCACCAGGATGGTCTCAAAGCCCTCCGGTTCTTCCTCGACCGGAGAACCAACCAATAGTCCACTGATACTCTCCTCCACCTAGCGGAGTTGGTCCCTACCCTCATTAACTTTTCATTTGACTACTCCCATTTCCTCCAAACACAAGGCGTAGCTATGGGCACGCGCATGGGCCCCAGCTATGCCTATCTCTTTGTAGGGTACGTCGAACAATCCTTGTTCGAGACGTACCAGGGCCCCATTCCCGACCTCTACCTCCGCTACATCGACGACTGCTTTGGCGCTACGTCCTGCACCCACACACAACTCACTAACTTCATCAACTTTGCCACTAACTTCCATCCGGCACTCAAATACACCTGGACCATTTCCGACACTTCCCTACCATTTCTTGACCTCACTATTTCCATCGCAGGTGATAGACTTTTGACCGACATCCACCATAAACCCACTGACTCCCATGGCTACCAGGACTGCACTTCTTCCTGTAAGTAAGGACTCCACCCCCCACTCCCAATTCATCCGTCTACGCTGCATCTGCTCCCAGGATGAGGTGTTCCACACCAGGGCATCGGAAATGTCCTCATTCTTCAGGGAACGGGGATTTCCCTCCCCTACTATAGATGAGGCTCTCACCAGGGTCTCTTCAATACCCTGCAACACTGCTCTCTCTCCCCATCCCCCCCAATCAGAACAAGGGCAGAGTCCCCCTAGTCCTCACCTTTCACCCCACCAGCCGTCACATACAACAGACAGTCCTCCGTCATTTTTGCCACCTCCAACATGACCCCACCACCTCGCTCGCCACGATTCCGGCACCGACCATTATCCCACCCCCCTCCATCTTCACCCCCCCCCCCCCCCCCCCCCCCTATCTGCTTTCCGCAAAGACTGCTCCCTCCGTAACTCCCTGGTCAATTCTTCCCTTCCCACCCGTACCACCCGCTCCCCGGGCACTTCCCATGCAACCGCAAGAGATGCTACACGTGTCGCTTTACCTCCCCCCTCAACTCCATTCAAGGACCCAAGCAGTAGTTCCAGGTGCGGCAGAGGTTTACCTGCATCTCCTCCAACCTCATCTATTGCATCCACTGCTCTAGATGTCAGTTGATGTACATCGGTGAGACCAATTGTAGGCTTGGTGATCGTTTCGCCGAACACTTCGGCTTGGTCTGCATTAACCAACCTGATCTACCTGTGGCTCAGCACTTCAACTCCCCCTCCCATTCCGAATCCGACCTTTCTGTCCTGGGCCTCCTCCATTGCCAGCCTGAGCACCATGGGAAACTGGAGGAGCAGCACCTCATATTCCGCTTGGGCAGTCTGCTATGGTGGCCTGAACATTGACCTCCAATTTCCGGTAACCCTTGCTGTCTCCTCCCCTTCTCAGCTCTCCCTCAGCCCTCTGGCTCCTCCTCTTCCTTTCTTTTTCCCGCCCCACCTACCCTGCATCAATCTGAAGAACGGGATCAGCCCGAAACGTTGCCTATTTCCTTCGCTCCATAGACCTGCCGCACCGCTGGGTTTCTCCAGCAATTTTGTCTACCTTTTGTCTACCACACATTTTACTATGTGTGTTGTTGTGGATCAATCATGAACATGGTGTCAGAAGATTGAACCACATCTCCGACTCTTTTGCCTGAATTAATTTAATTTTTTTTTTTTTACAACGAATCATCGCTCTCTTATCATGGCAGGATCATTTCGTAAACCAGATCATTTGGTGTTGAACAACAAACTTGCCGAACGTTGGCGCACCTTCGAAGTGGAATTCAGAATTTTCATAGTTGCTGCCCCCCCAGGGGCTGCTCCCCACACCGTTGCATCAATTCTCCTCAACATAGCAGGCACAGAGGCTGCTCTGCGGGCACAGGATTTCCACTACGCCCCAGAACATACCGATGCGGTAACACATGTTGTGACCCCGGCAGAGTCCATCAGTAGAACCTCCCTGCTCCTATACTCAAATCCTTTTGCAATGAAAGCTAACATACCATTCGCTTTCTTTACTGCCTGCTGCACCTGCATGCCTACCTTCAATGACTGGTGTACCATGACACCCAGGTCTCGCTGCATCTCCCCCTTTCCCAATCGGCCACCAATGAGGTAGATAGTAGTTGACCAAATGCAAAGTTAGTGTTATATAATTATCGACATCATTTGAATAAGCTTGATGCCAAAGATCTAGTGGGCATGAATACCCTGCATCACTTGTTCCATCTTAATAACACCTGGTATTAACTCATTCATAAAAATGGGCAAAACCAATTAATCCCATGGTAATGCAATTTTCATCTGCTAAGTGCCTCTCTATTTGGTCATTATACAGATGAGTTTCTCGACCCTTGTGTATTTCTACAATAGTTTGACTTATTTCTTAAATATATAATTGCATTAATTTTTTATAATGTGCTAACATTTGTAAGAGATATTTTTGCCTGATAGGTTATGTGATAGTTGTTCAATTCTCTTTGTATTTGGAGGTGTTTGAGACCAATATAATTCTGTTTAGTATTAAACAGAATGTTGGTTGGTATCTAAGATCTAGCACTGTAAGGAGTGATTTTGACTTCATTTATTATTCCTGTTATCACCCACAGCTATTTAATCACTTGTGGTAGCCTAACATTCACAGCAGATTACTCTCACTAGGGCACTTAATAGCTTACTTTACAGTTCATGGGTACTCATCAAGAACTCGTCAGTGGTCAGTCTGACAGCTCTGTGCAGGGAAATTATTAAATGTCTCTCCAGGGACTATTGATTGATTGAGCATAACAGGGGCTGTAGGGTTCTATTTTCTCTTTGGTACATAGTACATTTACTTAATAACCATTTTAAGAAATTGCCTTTCTATTTTCTGAGAAGATTAAAGGTACCATCCACATTTAAGCAGTTTAAGTGGTTAATTGCTTAACTAGAGCAGTCTGAATCTATTAGAATCTGCATTTACATGTTGTGCTTTGCTTAACCTCTTGATCCTAATCCAAAGACGCAGTGATTGCCATGCCCAGTTATTTACAGTAACTATGAAGCTGAGTATCTATGGTTCATCGTGACCAATTGAGAACTTAGAAAATGAATAACTTTGGATTGAGACTTTCCAAATGATGGAATTAAAATGGGGTCACATTTCTTTCAGTATGAAACAGATGCGAAGCACAGTGGTTTAGATATGTTTCATGTGTATAGGCATAGGTTCCATTGTCAAATTTGGAGGCATGTTTTTTTAAGACATGCTTGGCAGAGTCAGGAACTGCTTTTATCCCCTTGTAAGTTAGCCTTCCGAATTTACCAAATAATTAAACCATTCCCGATAATCAGCCAAACCAGACTTTCCATCTCACATTTCCAGCATTCATTGGTTTTTGTTTTTTGATAATTTCCGATAATTATTCAGATCCTATATACATCGCGTTCAGACATGTGTTTGTTATTCACTAATGTGTTCACCACCCTCTCTCACCCTTCTCCCTTGTCCCAATCATCATTTAATAATTCCTGTCATTACAAACCTTACTTTGCCCATCTCTACTTCCTTTACACATTGAAATTTGCTTGTGGTCGGTGTGGACTCAGTGGGCCAAAGGGCCTGTTTCTACATTTCTTCTCTGAACTGAACTGAACTTATTTCTAAATATTCTCAGTTGCAGCAAAAGGTCAGCAACCTAGAAAGTTAGGATCTTTTGCTTTGCCCCATGAATGCTGTCTGGTTTGGTGAGCATTTTACCACTGATTTCCTGTAGTATACCCACAATATTTAGTTTTGAGGTTAATCTGTGGATTATCATTTTGCTAGTGGCGAGACCTTCCTCCTGCTGAATTAATATATTATTATGAGAGTTAAGACAAGGTGTTACCTGGAAAGTTGTGCATAGAAATTATACCACTGATGTTAAATCAATGTTCATCATTGATGGACAATATAGATCGTTCAGGCATGTGAAAGTTGTGCACATTTATCGCCAATGTTGCACATATGCCTGATTCAGATATCAGCGTGATGATTAACTGGTTAATCGCAAAACAAAAGACTGTAGGTGCAGGAAATCAGAGATGTAATGCTCATCAGTGTGAAACAAATTTGACACACAAATTATCCAGAATTCACATTTTGCAGCATCTAACATTTTTGTCTTTAACTGTTGTAATAAAATATTCTATTTTGCTTAAGTAAATTCTACGATTTAAATTGGAGTGGTGATGTACTAATTCTTTAGGAAACGGGGGTTCCCCTCTTCCATTATAGATGAGGCTCTCACTAGGAACTCCTCGATATCGCGCAGCTCTGCTCTTGCTCCCACTCACCCCATTCGTAACAAGGACAGAGTCCCCCTTGTCCTCACCTTCCAGCCCATCAGTCGTCGCATATAGTATATAATCCTCCAACAATTTTGCCACCTCCAACGGGATCTCACTACTGGCCACAGCTTGCCACGTCCATCCCTTTCCGCAGAGACCATTCCCTCCGCAGCTCCCTGGTCAACTCGTCCCTTCCCACCCAAACCACCCCCTCCCCAGGTACTTTTCCCTGCAACCGCAGGAGATGCAACACCTGTCCCTTTACCTTCCCCCTCGACTCCATCCAAGGGCCCTGACAGTCTTTTCAGGTGAGGCAGAGGTTCACTGGCACCTCTTCCAACCTCATCTACTGTATCTGTTGTTCCAGTTGTCAGCTACTGTACAGTGATGAGACCAAGCGTAGGCACAGCGATTGTTTCGCTGAACACTTCTGCTCAGTCCACCTTAACCTACCTGATCTCCCAGTTGCTCAGCATTTTAACTCCCCCTCCCATTCCCAATCTAACCTTTCTGGCCTGGGCCTCCCCCATTGTCAGAGTGAGGCCCAGCACAAAACGGATGATCAGAACCTCAAATTTTGCTTTGGTAGCTTACACCCCAGCAGTATGAACATTGACTTCTCTAACTTCAAATAGCCCTTGCTTTCCCTCTCTCTCCATCCCCTCCCCTTTTCCAGTTCTCCCACCAGTCTTACTGTCTCCGACTACATTCTATCTCTGTCCCGCCCACTCCCCTGACAGCAGATTAATGAAGGGTCTCGACCCGAAACGTCACCCATTCCTTCTCTCCAGAGATGCCTGTCCCGCTGAGTTACTTCAGCATTTTGTATTTACTTTTACGATTTCAATTTTTCTGTAATATATCACCAGTTCAATGAACATTTCCAACTGAATCAAATAATTCCCCTCAGCATCCCATATTTCTCGTTCCAAATCATTTATTGCGACTTAGTTTTTCATTAACTTTCAGCATGTTCTGCAGTTCAGCATCTGCAACACCCAAACAACAAACCGCTGAGCCAAAGACTGAGGCCACAATCATTTTTAATGCGGTCGGGTAAGCTTATACAAAGAATCAAATGTGAATGCGTAGAAACAAAGAACTGCAGATGCTGATTTATACCAAAGATAGACACAAAATATTGGAGTAATTCAGTGGGTCAGGTAGCATCTCTGGAGAAAAAGGATAGCTGATGTTTTGGGTCGGGACCCTACTTCAGACTGCTGTGAATAGTTGGATTCACAAGCCTCTGAGTAAAGAGGGATTATGTGCACCTTACTCCCATTCTGCCACCAGATTTGGCACACATTTCTGGGACAGTACCAGGCTTTTCTGAGCTATAGAGGAGATAACATTTTTATATGGCCTCTTTGTTTTATGCCAACTATGTAGTGCAGTGGACCAAAAAGGTTAATGGTTCATTTTCCTTACTTATATTGATATTTTAATTTAATTTATGTCAGGTAAATGTATTTTCAATAAAGGTTTTATGCTTTTAAAATACCTTTAAATAATTTTAATAAATTGAATCAATTTCAATTGTTTTTAACAGTCTCTGTTCTTCAAACAATTGGTGGCATAGGATGCAAGGCAGCAAGGCCTGGAGCTCAATTAATCTGAGGCTGTAAGATGTTAGTAATTGGACCAGTTTAGTTTAGTTTAAAGATATAGCGCGGAAGTAGGCCATTCGCCGCAACGACTGCTCTGACCAGCAATCCCCGCACACTAGCACAATCCTACACACACTGGGGACAATTTACAATTTTATCAAGCCTACAAATGTACATCTTTGGAGTGTGGGAGGAAACCGGATATTCCAGAGAAAACCCACGCCGCAGGTCATGGGGAGAGCATACAACTCCGTGCAGACAGCACCTGTAGTCAGGATCGAACTGGCGCTATAAGGCAACAAATCTACTGCTGTGCTACCGTGCCACCCTTATAGTAAGGTGTACAAGTATGCCGACTAGTAATCAGGTTGATGGATGGTAGCTTTTGAAATTCCTCTGCCGATTTATACACTAGCTTTGAACGTTCATGAGGAGGTAAACACAATGCTGACTGCACAGGGAATTACTTTGCTGTGTTTGAATTTGAAGCCTATAGAGAAGACTGTCTTGATATTTGTCTTTCTTTTATTTAAATGTAGCATTTTGAAACAACCCTTTTCGAGTGCTGCTACCAGCCAACCTCTGCTTGAGTCAGATGTACTCAAACTCAGTAGAAGCACAAGACCTTCTTCTTTGAAGGACATATGGTGAAACGAGCTCAACTGATTTTAGTGCAGGACTCATTTTTAAGAAATATTATGAGAATTACTAATAATTCTCAGTCACAGCATTCCTGAGCAGTCTTCACCACCTGTAAAAATGCAAATAAACCATCCCTTTAATTATAACAGCAATTAAATCTGTGAGTGTAGTACAATATTTTAATTTTGGGGCTGTGTTATATAGCAGAATTGACAGACCACAAGGCCTTGGTTTTATTTGCTTCACTGCAGAAATGCCCTGCAGTTTGTCTGCATTCTTTTTCAATGACAACTCACAAGTCTGGTAGCTTCTGTAATATTATTAAAGCTTATTAAAGATTGTCCTCCAGGCATGTTAACAGATGACAATATGCTGTAATGTTAATCAAAATATGCTTTCTCAGTTTCAGGAACAGTGGAGTAAGATGCATTTATTAACAATTTTATGTTCCAATTGAAATAAGGTACAATTGGCACAAATGGGGCTTATCTTATTAATACTTATAAACTGCTTGACTGCCTTGTACGAGCTACACCACAACTTTGTTTTTTTTCATACTCAGACTGTGTGCCTTGGCATTGCTGCCAAAGGCAGCCATTACTGACCATCTCCAACTTCCTCAAGCTAAGGTGATTGAATTGACTGAAAGATACAGCATGGAAATAGGCTAATTGGACCACTGAGTCCACAGTGGCCATCAATTGCCTATTCACACTAGTTCTATGTTACTCAGCTTTCTCATCCACTCCCCACATACGATGGGCAATTTTACAGAGGTTATTTAACCTATAAAATTGCATGTCTTAGGAATATGGGAGGAAACCGGAGCGCCTGGAGGAAACCCACATGGTCACAGAATGTGACAATGTGAATGTGCAAACTCCACACAGTCAGCACCCGAGGTCAGGTGGACCCCGCGACAGCTGTACCACTGCATTGCTCTCATGAAAATGGTGACCAGTTTTATTTTTAACTGCTGCAGTTCATTTGCTTAACATGTTGTTAAAGAGTTCCAGCGTTTTGATCAAGTGTCAATGAAAGGATGTTAATATATATCCTTGGCAGGATGGATTGTGACCTGGATGAGTACTTGCCACCTGGTTGTTGCCATTGCCCTTCTTGTTGGAAATTATCCTAGATTGGGAGGTGATATTGAAAAAGCTCTGGTGCACTGATTTAGTAATCTTGTAGATTGTACATACATGTTGCTGCCAGAAAGCATTGGTGGTATTTAATTTTTATGACTGTGGAAAGGATGCTGATCAGTAAAACAGCTTTGGATGTGTGAATTTGAGTGTTTTATGAGCAGTAAATGTCCTGGCAAACAAAAAATATTTAATTGCATTCTTGACTTGCACATACATGGTGAGAATACTTTTGGAAGCTGTGCAGGGGGTTTGAATCAATGATCCTGGAATACCCAATATTTAACGTGCTCTCATTAATGTTTGTGTGGCTGGCCCATGTAAGTGTCTAGTCATTGCTGACCATCATGTTTGCTCTTAATTGAGGTTTCAGCGATGACAATGTTGCTGAATATCCAAGGGGAAAGGGTTAAGCTAAATCTTGCAGGCAATATATGTTACCTGACAAACATCCAGCCCAAATATTTAGTGTAGTGTAGTTTAAAGATGCAGCGTGGAAACTAGCCCTTCAGCCCACCGAGTGCATACTATCCATCAATCACCCATAGACTAGTTATGTGTTATCTCACTTTCACATCCTACACATAGAGACAATTTCCAGAAGCCAATTAACCTTCAAACCCACATGTCTTTGGAATGTGTGAGGAAACCCAAACACTTGGGGGAAACCCACATGATCACAGAGAGAATGTGCAAACTCCACACAGACAGTACCCGTAGTCAGGATTGAAACTCTGGCGCTATGATGCAGTAGTTCTACTGCTATGTTTGCCCTATTTTACTTCAGAGTCACGTGAGTGACTACGTGAAGAACCCCGCCAGGACGCATGAGTGTCATATCGCTACACGCATTGCGAAACGTCAGGCGCGGTGGAACGAAGTTCCCCTGCAGCGGCAGATTAAAAGCAGGAACACACAGGTAAGAGTTACTCTGCGGCCTTTTTTGTTTCCTATACCAACTTACAGGTGGGGAACATGGACAAATTGAAGAAAACAAAGCTGCGACAAAGCTGGTGAGGGAGGACCGCGGCCGGCGGCACCTAGATCACCGATAATGGGATCAGCTTTGCCCGATGTCGCCTCCGCCCCGGCCAGATCCACGCGGCCGGGCGGTAAGGCAAGACAGAAAACAAACAAAGTCGTGGACTCAGAGCAGTCTGACTTTGAGCAACCGTGCGCGGGCGGCCAGCGACCGTGAGCATTGGAGCCGGATGGAGCGGTGTGTGGAGCATTTGCTCCAACGTGACAGGCTCCGGGAGATGGAGTCGGGTCACAGTGGGCTCTATGGCAAACCCACAGCAGTACCTCTTGAAGGGCTGCACAGTGTTTCTACCTCATCAGAGGGGAGCACTGCGGGTCAGTTCTGGGCTGACCTGGAAAAGGGGTCCGCAGAAGAAAAGTCAAGTGTGCAGGGGGTGCAGGAACGAGAAAAAACCTACTGGACATGGTGTCCAACTTTATACAGCCAGACCAGACTGGCCAAAACCTGGAGCAAAAGCTAGCTGCCAGTATAGACTATATGTCTCTCAACCAGTTACAAGAACAGGCTGTACTGGACACCACATCAAGACACCTGGCACCGGGCAACTGCATATCCCCGAATGTTCCAGTAGTAAATACCTGTATATGGAAACATATTGGAATAGGAGTCAGAAGTATGGATGTCAAACTACAAAAAGTATTCAAGCTCCTAACGGCAGGGATAACAGCATTTGCCCGCACAGTGAATAACAAGGACATGTCCCAGGGCCAACAAGATGCACTGGCACTGCTTTGCAACACTCAATATGAGATAAATAACATCAGGAAGAGTGCCATCCAACCCACATTAAATCCAAAATTTGCGGGTCTGTGCAAATCTGGGAACAAAAAACCACCGATGCTACTATTTGGAGGCAACCTATCGAAGCAAGTCAAGGAGCTCGATGAGGAAGCAAAAACCCTGGGACTAATAAAAGGGACTCCATCAAAAACCCACCACAGCCATAGACAGCACCCCTACGCACTCACCAGTAGAGCAAGACCGCCTGGTGAAAGCTCGAAGGCCCGGTATACAAAACATTAGTCTTTTTTAGGCCATGGCCCAGGCCAGCCTTCTTGGAAGAAACGCGGACCTCCAACTCCAACCAAATCACAAATCCAGACACCAGCGCATCAACATCAGCGAAGAACTTACAAAAAGAAGTAAACCTGCCGCTGGTAACTATGGAGGTAGGTGGGTCTGGTTCCCTACAAAATACAAGGAGCATGGAGGTTGGGGGGGAGATTACACTCATTTCTGAATGCATGGAGCATGTTAACAACCGATACTTACATTTTAAGCAGTATCCAGGGATATACAATAGAATTTATACACAAGTACAGCCCTCCAGTTCAACATATACCGAACCGAAAATCGGAGGCGCAAGCTGAACTGGAGCGGCTTTACGCAAAAGGTGTAATTGAAAAAACCCAACACGAACCACTAGAATTCGTGTCCAATATATTTACCAAAAACAAAAAAGATGGTGGTTGTCGCATCATCATAGATCTGACCAAATTGAATACATTTGTACAATATATTCATTTCAAAATGGAAACCTTTGTTACTGCTAAACAATTAATTTCCAAAAGTTACTTCATGGCCAGCATCGATTTAAAAGATGCTTACTATTCAGTGTCTATACGAGGTGACCACAGATGTTACTTAAAATTCAACTGGATGGGACAGCTCTGGCAGTATAAAGCACTACCAAATGGCTTATCATCAGCCCCCAGGCTGTTCACAAAAATTTTGAAACCAGCCCTAGCGTTTCTACGGAAACGAAAACACATGGTCATGGCATATCTGGATGACATACTTATTGTGGGCAAAACTTTGGAATTGGCCAAACAAACTGTAACAGCCACAAAACAGTTATTTGAAAAACTGGGATTTATTATCCATACATTTAAATCTAAATTAACGCCTTCCACTACTATGGACTATTTGGGGTTCACCATTGACAGTTCACATGTCAGTGACTTTGCCTAAGGGAAAGGCAACAGACTTAATAGAGGCTTGCAATAACCTCATTGACATCAGCAAACCATCCATCAGATTGGTATCAAAAGTAATTGGCAAAATGGTGGCTGCTTTTCCAGCCACACAATTTGGACCTTTACATTACCAAAACTTACAGAGAGCAAAAATACAAGCACTCAAAATCAATGCAGGTCACTTTGACAGACGTATGAAGCTACCAATCAAAGCTAAAATGGAACTAAAATGGTGGATAGATAACATCTGGCTTTGTTCCAATCCAATCATTATCAGTAACCCTTCTATGGTACTACAAACTGATGCCAGTGCACTTGGGTGGGGTGCCACCAATTCCATCACCAGCTGTGGAGGTAGATGGACTGCTCAGGAGGCATCATTATTACTCACGCTGGGCATAAACTACCTGGAAATGTTGGGTGCATTCTATGGCCTAAAGTCATATTGTACTGGGTCATATCACCAGCATGTTAGACTACAGATGGACAATACCACCGTGGTAGCATACATCAACCACATGGGTGGAAACAAATCGACATCATGTGACAATCTGGCTAATACAATTTGGCAATGGTGTATCCAGAGAGATATTTGGATATCTGCTACTTACCTACCAGGAAGACTAAATTTAGTGGCAGACACCAGATCACGCAAATTTAATGAAAACACCGAATGGATGTTGAATAAAAAAGTATTTGCTGATATTACAGCACGGTATGGAACACCAGATATCGATCTATTCGCATCCAGACTTAATCACCAGTTATCAAATTATGTTTCATGGGAACCAGACCCTGGGGCAGCGGCGACAGATGCATTTTTGCTGCATTGGGGGAAATTGTTTATTTACGCATTCCCTCCTTTCTGCCTCATCAGTCGGGTATTACCCGATTGGCCTACTCAACCATGGTTCCCAGTGGTACTAAACATGGTATTAGAACCATGTATCACCATCCCACATAGACCAGATTTATTGCTTCATCCCGTAACAAGGGATAGCCACCCATGCCATAAACATTTGAATTTACTAATTTGTAGAGTTTAAAAACACCACTACTACAGCTGGGACTGACGGACTGAACAGTGAACATGATCTCGGCGGCCCAAAGACAGTCTACCAAAAAACAGTATCTGGTCTATATCAGGAAGTGGGAGATGTACTGTCACAAAAACAACATCACCTACAGAGATATGAACATTCCGTCTGTTCTGGAATATCTGGCAGGCCTCCATTATGATGAGGGGCTCAGTTACAGTGCCATCAACTGCGCCAGAAGTGTCCTATCAACTTACCTATGGCAAGGGACAGAGCGTCACTCTGTTGGGACTCACCCACTGGTAACAAAACTTATGAGGGGAATTTTTAATACCAATCCTCCAAGAACCAGGTACTCCCAAATATGGGGTGTAAGTATTGTCCTGAAGATGCTCAGGAATTGGTCTCAAGCAACAGCTCTGTCCCTACACAGACTGACATTAAAAACAGTCATGCTAATGGCATTGGTCACGGCACAAAGGGTACAGTCATTACATAAATTAAGACTGGACAACATGACTTCAACATCTGAAAATATTACGTTTCATATTTATGAAGTAGTAAAGCAGAACAGACAGGGATCAGCAGGCCTCAATATAGAATTTAGGTCATACCCAACAGATGATCGTCTCTGTATAATAAGACATTTGTCGTTATACATGGAGAAAACGAAAATCATCAGAGGCAATGAAAAGGCACTCTTAGTCAGCCATAAGCAACCACACAAAGGAGTGATGGTCCAGACCATCTCAAGATGGCTGAAACAGGTGCTAACACAGGCTGGGGTGGATACTAATATTTTAAAATCTCATTCCACCAGGGTTGCAGCTACATCGGCAGCTATGCAGTTGGATGTACCAATGGACCAAATCCTCAAGGCAGCAGGATGGTCAGGGGAAAAAACATTCCAACTATTTTTTCATAAACCAGTCATGAAACCTGGAACCGTTTGCAGAAACAATTTTAAGTTCTGTAATTTAATTTACCCCATAAATAGGGGTTATAATTTTGTGCTAATACATTTTATGAATTTCAATGTCGAATTCATGTCTAAATTATGTTGACACAATTCCTCCTACAGTCATCAAGGCAGATGTGATGCATGGACTCATTTCCACGGCATGAAATCACAGAGCTTTAAAATCTTCACGTAGTCACTCACGTGACTCCGAAGTAAAATAGTAAGATTAAACGAGAACTTACCAGTTTGAAGTTTGATCGTTATTTTGTGAGGAGTAACGTGCCCTCCGCTCCCACACTTGATCATATACTCAACTGGTATCTCTTCTCTAATCTTACTATGTTTAGTCATTACAGTTATCTGTGATTTCACGCCGCTGCTTTGAAGAATGACACGCATGCGTCCTGGCGGGGTTCTTCACGTAATCCCTCAACGTTACCCCTCATAAAATAACGATCAAACTTCAAACTGGTAAGTTCTCATTTAATCTTACTATTTCTTGCCAGTTTTTATGACGGGCTTGAATATTGCTCAGGCCAGACAACTTGCAGGTATAGACTGCTTTAGTGCATCAGAAGTTGTGAATAGAAGAAATATTATACAAGCAACAGAGAACATCCTCACCAATCATCTTATGATGAGAGCCTGAATGGTTGCAACTGCCCTGAGGATTTCTTGTAGTTGTTCTGGGGCTTTGATGGTTGATTTCCCACAAACATGACTGTCATTCTTTATTTGGTTAATATACATAAGATACCAAACTAATCTCCCCAGTCACTCCCACTTTTCCACTGGTAATGTGCCACTTTCTGAGACTGAGATCGATAGTACTTGCATTAAAGTGAAGCAATTGCTGCATAGTCCACAGCAGGAAGTATATTGCAAAGCCTTGACTTCTACCTGGTAAGAATTCAATTTCAAATCAATGTCTGACCTTTCGAATTCTTCACTTTCTTTTAAGTGACAAAATGTCACCTCTTATTGGAAAAAAAGTGTGAATAAATGATAATGTGCCATTAAGTCAAAGTGAGCAAGAATTTAATCTGTCAAATTACCCAGTGAAACAAATCCACCTGTGGTGTAAAGGTCCTCAGGCACATGTAGTTTTGGGCAATTAGTTACTATTTTCCTGTGTTACCATGGTTTCACTCCATTCACAGATCTGTTTAATGTTTCTGAGATCACAGGTAACAGGAAAGCATAATAAAATAATATTTCCAGTGAATGTTACAGCTCATTGTGCCTATTGAGCAACAGTTTAACATTACTGACACTACACCTCCTTCAGTTATTAGTGAAGATACTATAGATGTTTTTTTTAGTTTGCAGAAATGCTGTGTGCATCCGGCAGTTTGCTGAGATTTAAGTGTGAAAGTGGTCATACATTAAAAACTCACCTGTCCAACACCATTTCATGCTGTGGAACATAAATTTTACTTCGGAGTCACGTGAGTGACTACGTGAAGACCCCGCCAGCATGCATGCGCGACATAGCATCTCACGCAGTGCAACAGCAACGGACGGGAGTACGAGCTCTCCCGCAACAAGTTTAAAAATGAGACCTCCAGGTAAGTAAACTTACTCTGAGGTCATGTTTTTGGAACTCTTGTTCTGCTTTACTTCAACAGGAACATGAACAAGGGAAAACAACCAAGGAAGGTCGTATCCTGTCCGACTGCAATGGACCAGGAGGGTCCCAGCAGTGGGGGGCGACCAGCGGCACCTGGACCGCACACGCTACGGTCCTCAGTCACCGACAACATTTCTGAGCCAAGCCCAGCGCCGCTAGCACAGCTCGAACAACTGCAGCGGGCTGGAGGCAAGGCTAAACGGAAGTCGGACCAGCCGGTTTACTCGGATGAGTCCGGCGCGGAAGACTCACCACCCGAGAGTGACAAAGGTGGCCGTTTGAGCCGTATGGAAAGACTCATGGAGCAAATGCTCCAGCGAGACTTGCTCCGGGAGATGGGGCAAGCTCGCCAAGGGAGCACAAGCACTCCCGCTCCAGTGCACCATCAAGCACTGGCCATCGCATCACCCTCAGCAGAGGGGAGCGTTGGCGACTAGAACTGGGCTGGTCAAGTACAGGGGTCACTGGCTGAAGAACCTGGGAGTATGCTGGGGGTACAGGATCAGGAAGAGCTGCTGGGAGTGGTGAACTGCTATGGGGCAACACCGCGAGCAGGACGGCCGTTACAGCCTAAACTGGCGGCCAGCATTGACTACCTGTCCTTTAAACCACTCCAAGAACAGCTAGTCAATGAGGCTTTGGACCTTTACACACCTCCCGAAAATTGCATTTTGCTCAATGTGGCTGCCGTTAATAGTCAAATCTGGGGGAACATTGGGCAGGGTATCAGAACCCAAGAACTTAAATTGCAAAAAATATTGAAGCTCCTGATGTCAGCCATCACTTCCTATGCTCGTTCCATGGACGGTGTTGACATGCCAACAAACCAACAGGACACCCTGGCTCTACTGTGCAACACACAGTATGAGATCAGCAACCTCTGGAAGGAGGCCATAAGACCTGCCCTCAACCCAAAATTCGCAGATGTAGAACGCCGACCTCTGAATCACAGATCCTGCTATTTGGCAAAGACTTACCAAAGCAAGTCAAAGATTTGGATGAAGAATCCAAGGCATTTGGTCTCATGAGGGCAGGTCCCGGAACGAGCAAAACCACGCAACCCAGACGGCAGTACCCCTATGCAACCACCAGCAGGCGTCTACTGCATGGTACTGGTGAAAGCTCGGGGCCTGCATACCATCCCCGGAAGTCTTTTTTAGGACAGAGCCCAGAGCGGGCCCCATGGAAAATGCGCCACCCCCCAACAGCACCACCCCGACAGACAAGGAACCAGAAACCGAAGAAGTGAACACTCCACCAATAACAATGGAGGTAGGTGGATCTGGTTCCTACCAGTACATAAAAGGTGGGGGGATTGTGCTAACAGGGGGGAGACTACACCTGTTTTTGGAAGCATGGAGGACTATCGCACTTGATAATTGTATACTAAAAAGTATTCAAGGATATAAAATAGAATTTATTCAAGAAAACATGCCACCAGTTCAGCATGCATCCCAAAGGGGGTTTACCCTCTCACTAAAAGAAAAACATGAGGGACAAGCAGAACTGGTGAGGTTACATACAACCTTTGGAATTTGTATCAAATATATTTACTAAAACCAAAAAAGATGGTGGATGTCGCATCATCATTGACTTAACCACATTGAATACTTTCGTTAGGTATATACACTTCAAAATGGAAACATTTGTGACTGCCAAACTGCCAATTGATTTCCAAAGGATACTTTATGGCAAGCATCGACTTAAAAGATGCATACTATTCAGTACCCATTCATAAGGATCATCGTAGATACCTAAAATGTTCCTGGATGGGGCAACTATGGCAGTACAAATCATTGCCTAATGGCCTAACATCAACCCCAAGACTGTTTACCAAGATATTAAAATCAGCCCTGGCAATATTAAGAATCTTAAGAAAGAAATTAGAAAAGCTAAAAGAAAGATATGAGGTTGCTTTGGCAAGTAAGGTAAAAGTAAATCCGAAGGGTTTCTACCGCTATATTAATAGCAAAAGGATAACGAGGGATAAAATTGGTCCATTAGAGAGTCAGAGTGGACAACTATCTGCAGAGCCAAAAGAGATGGGGGAGATATTGAACAGTTTCTTTTCTTCGGTATTCACCAAGGAGAAGGATATTGAATTATGTGAGGTAAGGGAAACAAGTAGAGTAGCTATGGAAACTATGAGGATCAAAGAAGAGGAAGTACTGACACTTTTGAGAAATATAAAAGTGGATAAGTCTCCAGGTCCGGACAGGATATTCCCTAGGACATTGAGGGAAGTTAGTGTAGAAATAGCAGGGGCTATGGCAGAACTATTTCAAATGTCATTAGAAACGGGAATAGTGCCGGAGGATTGGCATACTGCGCATGTTGTTCCATTGTTTAAAAAGGGGTCTAAGAGTAAACCTAGCAATTATAGACCTGTTAGTTTGACGTCAGTGGTGGGCAAATTAATGGAAAGAATACTTAGAGATAATATATATAAGCATCTGGATAAACAGGGTCTGATTAGGAACAGTCAACATGGATTTGTGCCTGGAAGGTCTTGTTTAACTAATCTTCTTGAATTTTTTGAAGATGTTACACGGGAAATTGATGAGGGTAAAGCAGTGGATGTTGTGTATATGGACTTCAGTAAGGCCTTTGACAAGGTTCCTCATGGAAGGTTGGTTAAGAAGGTTCAATGGTTGGGTATTAATGGTGGAGTAGCAAGATGGATTCAACAGTGGCTGAATGGGAGATGCCAGAGAGTAATGGTGGATGGTTGTTTGTCAGGTTGGAGGCCAGTGACGAGTGGGGTGCCACAGGGATCTGTGTTGGGTCCACTGTTGTTTGTCATGTACATCAATGATCTGGATGATGGTGTGGTAAATTGGATTAGTAAGTATGCAGATGATACTAAGATAGGTGGGGTTGCGGGTAATGAAGTAGAGTTTCAAAGTCTACAGAGAGATTTATGCCAGTTGGAAGAGTGGGCTGAAAGATGGCAGATGGAGTTTAATGCTGATAAGTGTGAGGTGCTACATCTTGGCAGGACAAATCAAAATAGGACGTACATGGTAAATGGTAGGGAATTGAAGAATGTAGGTGAACAGAGGGATCTAGGAATAACTGTGCACAGTTCCCTGAAAGTGGAATCTCATGTAGATAGGGTGGTAAAGAACGCTTTTGGTGTGCTGGCCTTTATAAATCAGAGCATTGGGTATAGAAGTTGGGATGTAATGTTAAAATTGTACAAGGCATTGGTGAGGCCAATTCTGGAGTATGGTGTACAATTTTGGTCGCCTAATTATAGGAAGGATGTCAACAAAATAGAGAGAGTACAGAGGAGATTTACTAGAATGTTGCCTGGGTTTCAGCAACTAAGTTACAGAGAAAGGTTGAACAAGTTAGGGCTTTTTATTCTTTGGAGCGCAGAAGGTTAAGGGGGGACTTGATAGAGGTTTTTAAAATGATGAGAGGGATAGACAGAGTTGACGTGGAAAAGCTTTTCCCACTGAGAGTAGGGAAGATTCAAACAAGGGGACATGACATGAGAATTAAGGGACTGAAGTTTAGGGGTAACATGAGGGGGAACTTCTTTACTCAGAGAGTGGTAGCTGTGTGGAATGAGCTTCCAGTGAAGGTGGTGGAGGCAGGTTCGTTTTTTTTATCATTTAAAAAAATAATTGGATAGTTATATGGATGGGAAGGGAATGGAGGGTTATGGTCTGAGCGCAGGTATATGGGACTAGGGGAGATTATGTGTTCGGCACGGACTAGAAGGGTCGAGATGGCCTGTTTCCGTGCTGTAATTGTTATATGGTTATATTAAGAAAACAAAAACATATTATCATGGCATATCTTGATGATATTTTGATAATAGGCAAAACCATGGAATGAGCTAATTCAGCAGTATTACTTACTAAACATTTATTTGAAACCTTGGGCTTTGTCATACATCCAGATAAATCTAAGTTGACACCATCCACAACTATGGACTATCTGTGATTCACAATTAACTCAGTCCACATGTCTGTAACGTTGCCAAAAGAAAAATCAGCAGAATTGGCACAAACCTGTAACAAAATAATGGTTAACAATCAACCAACCATTTGACAAGTGGCAAGAGTAATTGGGAAATCAGTAGTAGCATTTCCAGCTACCCAGTTTGGACCTTTGCATTATCAAAACTTACAAAGAGCAAAGGTGCAAGCGTTAAAACAACATGCAGGTCACTAGACCGAACCATGAAATTGCCTATCGAAGCAATATCAGAGTTACAATGGTGGAAAGAGAACATTTGGCATGATTCCAGTCCCATCATTATCAATAACCCAACATTAACAATACAAACAGATGCCAGTGCTCAAGGCTGCTCAACTAATACCATATCCAGTACAGGTGGTAGATGGACTAATCAGGAATCATCACTACTACAGACACTGGGCATAAACTATTTGGAAATGTTGGGTGCGATCTATGGGTTAAAAGCATATTGTTCAAATATGCACCATTTGCATGTTCGTTTACAGATTGACAATACCACAGTGGTGGCCTATATTAACCATATGGGTGGGATAAAATCGATATCATGTGATAATTTGGTCAACACAGTGTCATGACTCACCTACTACTATATATCAACACAACCAAAGATTCCCGATGGAGAGAAAAGGCACTATGGGTCAGCCACAAAAAGCCACATGGTCGGGTGTCGAGTCAAACCATCTCTAGATGGCTCAAACAGGTATTGGGAGCTGCTGGAGTGGATACTGATATTTACACATCTCACTCCACCAGGGCAGCATCCACGTCATCGGTAACAGAATGGACGTGCCATTGGACCACATCCTGGCAACAGCGGGGTGGTCCATGGAAAGAACTTTTCAAACATTCTACAACAAGCCATTAGTAAAACCTGTTTCATTTGCAGAGATAATTTTAGACTCTGCTAATATATAATTTAAGCCCAGGGGAGCATTATTTTCTTTGTTATTGTTTTCAAATAAATACCATTATTGTTTTATAAACAGATTCATGTTTGATTACGATAACATACTTCCTCCCTTGGATGACTTCAGCAGTGAGTGAAGCATGGACTGTTACACGGTTTGAAATCACAGAGCTTTAAAATCTTCACGTAGTCACTAATGTAACTCCGAAGTAAAATAGTAAGATTAAACGAGAACGTACCAGTTTGACCTTTGATCTTTATTTTATGAGGAGTTACGATGAGGGATTACGTGCCCTCCTCTCCCACCCTCAATTATAGAGATCAACTGATATCTTAGTTCTCCTTATCTTTACTATGTTTATTTCAATTATTGTGTTGTTTCTGTGATTCCACACCGCTGCTTTGAAGTATGTCGCGCATGCGTGCTGGCGGGATCTTAACGTAATCCCTCATCGTAACTCCTCATAAAATAAAGATCAAACTTCAAACTGGTAAGTTCTCATTTAATCTTACTATTAGGCATGACTGTAAAGTAGTTTCATAGCGACCGCTTTCAGATTTGAATTCTGTTATATTCCAGACAGCAGAATTAATAACAACTTACACGCAGGTTGCCTGGATCACAAGAGAGAGAGTTTTATTACCAAACATTCCCTGCTTATATAGAGCACCAATTCATTAACATATACATGAATATGTATGAATACATTACACTGCTCTCCTTTTTTTAAGTATTAAATCTAAGTACTCAGTTCTTTTGTTGTTGTGATACTTGATTTAAACCAGTATTTATGAAATCTTAAATGATAAACATAATATATTTATTTTACACATTTACACATTTTCGTTTTACTTATACAGCAAGTTACTTAACCTACAAACCTAATCTGATTACTGGTTTATGGATCCTGCCTGATCATCTAACAGTAACAGGTGTAACAGGTTTAGGTGTTGACTCAACTGTTGGCTTGTTTGGCTCTGTTTTAGTACCCTGTCTTTGACCTGAGGAATCAGTTCCTTTGTCTGTACTAACTGAACTTTGTGTTTCAATCACAGTGGTCTCTTCCAACTCACTTTCAGATAAAAACACAGGGATTAGGAATTCATGCTCAGTTTTTGGTTCATCTTTGGCTGGAATCATTTGATCAACATGAACACTTTTGATCCTATCTCCAACTTCTACTAAGTATCTATTTGTTCCACACACTTCCAATATTTTCGCAACATCCCATTTGTCTCGACTGGACTTGTTGGGAGGACTGAGAACACGAACCTGCTAATCTGGCTTGAAGTTACCTCTCCTTTTTGTGGGAGTCAAAACAACTGTTTTTGCTCAACTCTCAAGGCCAAATTGGGTTGAACTAGACTTAGGCGTATTTTTAGCCTTCTCTTCATCAACAGTTCTGCAGGTGAGTAACCCGTTGTTGTGTGTTGTGTGGTTCTGTACTTCAGCAAGAAACTAGCCAAATGATGTTTCATGCTGAACTTTGAACTACCCTGCAAAACCTGTTCCTTGAGAGCATCTGACAACTCTAACAGACCTTTCCGACGCCCCATTGGTGACTGGATGGTATGGGGGAACAAGTGTGTGTTTTACACCATTCCGCTGCATTAACTCTTTGAACCGTTCTGAATGAAACTGAGGCCCGTTATCAGAAACAAGTTCTTCCGGTAAACCATGGCATACAAAATTGATTTCAACTCATCTATGGTACACTCAGTAGTAGGGCTTGACCCCATATGCTTAACCTTAATCCATTTGGAATGACTATCTACTAGTACCAGAAAGTGATCATTATCCTTTTCACAAAAATCTACATGAACTCGACAAAAAGGTCTACGTGGTTATGACCAGGGTTGCAGTGGTGTTTTTGGTGGTTTACTCCAGCAATTTTGGCAGACGCTACATTTGTTCATCAGTGACGCAATGTCACTGTCAATACCAGGCCAATACACAAAACCTCTGGCAATTGACTTCATGCTTACTATGCCAGGGTGTTCGGCATGAAGTTCATTCATAATTTTGTTTGCTCAAAGACTCTGGTGCAACCACTCTGTAACCTCACTTAATGCATCCCTACTCACATGATAATTCATGGTGTCGATTATGGAAAGGCTTCAGCTCTGAGTTCAGAACTGAGTTCAATCCACAATCGATTTCAGTCGAACCGTTCAATGTCAGTTCATAGACCCACTTCAGCAAAGTGTCTTTCTCTGTTTCTGCTGCAATTTCTTTTGCAGTCACTGGAAAGTCTTCATCTACAACTTGCAGTGCGTAGATTGAGTTCTCACTTCCCACGCCAGAGTTCTCATGGGGCCACTGGGACAATGCATCTGCAACTGCATTGCAGTTGGAGCTTCCGTACTCAACCTTGTAGTCATAGTGGGACAGCAAAATTGCCCAGCGCTGCATCCTTGATGCCGCCATGCAAGGTATAACTGACTCGGGCCCAAGTATGCCAAGTCAGCTATACTAGTAGTGATCAGTCACTAGGGTGAATGGTATGCCGAGAAGAAACTGATGGAATTTCTTGATTCCGAACACGATGCTGAGTGCTTCCTTTTTTATTTGTGCATAATTGTGTTCACCTGGTGATAGGGTGCGGGATGCAAAAGCAATAGGCTTTTTCTGTCCCTCATTCAATACGTGGGAGATCACTACACCTACACCATAACTTGAAGCATCACAAGCAAGTTTCATCTTGCATGTCATATCGTAGTGAACAAGGAGTTTGTCACTTATCATGTATTCCTTGCAGATATCATATGCACGTTGCTGTTCATTTCACCACATCCATTTCACATCTTTTTGTAGCAGTTGATGTAGTGACTTTAGCACAGTTGCTAAATCTGGAGGGAATCATGCATAAAACTGCACCATCCCAAGGAATGAACGTAGCTCTGACACATTGTTGGTTTTGGAGCATTCACTATTGCTTCAACTTTCGCCTTCACAGGGCAAAGTCTGTTGGCATCTACTTTGAGTCCAAGGTCGATGGTGGAAAGGGTGAAGAGCTTCAAATTCCTGGGCGTACACATCTCTAAAGATCTCCTGGTCTGAGTACACTGATGCAATTATAAAGAAAGCACATCAGCGCCTCTACTTCCTGAGAAGATTACGGAGAGTCGGTATCTCAAGGAGGACTCTCTCTAACTTCTACAGGTGCACAGTAGAGAGCATGCTGACCGGTTGCATCGTGGCTTGGGAACTTGAGAAAAGGAGCAGAGAAGACTACAAAAAGCAGAAAACACTGTCCAGTCAATCATCGGCTCTGACCTCCCTTCCATCAATGGGATCTATCGCAGTCGCTGCCTCAAAAAGGCTGGCAGCATCATCAAGGACCCACGCCATCCTGGCCACACACTCATCTCCCCGCTACCTTCAGGTAGAAGGTACAGGAGCCTGAAGTCTGCAACGTCCAGGTTCAGGAATAGCTGCTTCCCCACAACCATCAGGCTATTAAACTCAACTCAAACTCTGAACATTAATAGCCCATTATCTGTTTATTTGCATTTTGTCTGTTTATTTATTCATGTGTGTATATATTTATAAAATGGTATATGGCCACACTGATCTGTTCTGTATTCATGCCTACCATATTCTATTGTGCTGAAGCAAAGCAAGAATTTCATTGTCCTATCTGGGACACATGACTATAAACTTTCTTGAATCTTGTAATAGGTGAAAGTGTGTGCAGCTCACGTGCCGTCGACACTGCTTCAAGTCTTCAATGACAAGGGGAGCTGAAGGCAGCTGAAATTCTCCCTTGGCAGTGTGGGCTGTGTACTGTGCATGCGCAGTAGGCTGCTGCGATTGCGCAGCGCAAGTTTCTTGGCGGGTTTTTCAAACGTGGATTATCATTATCTTAAGAGTATCATCGTGTTGTTATCTTTTTTTTTAATGTCCATTCACAATCCCCGAAATCCTGTCTCTTCTGGTGTAACAATTCACCTAAAACGTAGCTGTACAAAGGCAATTCAGCTTGAGGAATTCTACCAAAAAAAAATCTTATACAATCCCAAGGATGGCATCTTGCCACGGAGACATAACATAGAGATAGCCTGACAAACTCTCGACGATTTGACCAGCTGCTGTTTTAAACTACAGTCCCCTGCATAGAAGGATCTGCGGCCTATCATGTCCAGCTCGCAAACAACTGCGACACAACTCCATATTTACTGTTTAAAATGTTAAACAATACTGCATGCTGCAAAACAGTCCTGCACTGCAGTTAAAGGATGAGTTCACAAACTCTATCCCATCCTCGTCGCCAATTTTGTTATATTCCGGACGGCAGAATGAATAACAACTTACAAGCAGGTTGCCTGGATCACAAGGTAGAGAATTTTATTTCCCAACATTCCCTGCTTATATTGAGTACCAACTCATTAATATATACCTGAATATGTATGAATTCATTACAACTTCCATGAATTTGATTTTGCAATGGAAGATTGATATGATTTTGAGATCTGGATACTTACTTGGATCTTATGTCACTGGCTAGTGCTTCAAACAAAATTTGCCCCCGAAACTCAAGAGCTTGTGGAAATCTATTCAATACCTGTATCATTTTTAGTGAAACTCCAAAATAACAACTGTGAGGCCATACACGTTGCTACCAGTATGGTGAACAGAATATATTCTATGAGTAGGGAATTAGGGGTGGCACGGTAGGACAGTGGTGGTGTTGTTGATTTCCAGCACCAGAGACCCAGGTTCAATCCTGACTCTGGGTGCTGGTCTATACGGAGTTTGTCCATTCACTGTAACCTTGAGACTATCTTCAAGTCTTTTGATTTTTGATTTGATTTGAATTTGATAGAATCTATTGCCACACAACCAGGGTCGGTGGAATTTTGGGTTGTCAGCAGCGGTACAATAATAAAGTACACACAACTACAATAAAAATGTAACACAAACATCCACCACAGCATTCAACACTGTGGTGGAAGGCACAGAACTTGGCCAGACCTCCTCCATTTTCCCCCGCGGTCGGGACCTCCACCCTCCGCAGCCGTTGCTGTGGGCGTCCAGATGGTAAGGGACAAAGTCAAAGGCAAGGTAAGTCCAGGATCGGCTCTTCCCCACATCTTTTCCACATCCATAACAGTCAATAACAGGGGGAGGAGGTGGCGAGCATCGCACCCGGTCTGGCAGGCTGGTCAAGCCGCCTATTCGATACGGGGATTTCGTTTAGCTCTGTAATCATTGTATGCCTGCTTGTAGCGCATGAGACGTGGTCGCCCAGTCACTGTTATATTGCTTTGTTCCAAGAGGAAGGATGTAGATGGCTAGTGCATGTGCCTTTAACATAGTGACCTCACCACCCTTAACCACTCCCCTTATTAGGTGTATAATTGCATGTTCCCTCCCTGGTGTCTCTCTCTCTAGCTCCGGTGACAGACCACGTACAGCTAGTATAGTAATGATGTGAACAGTCAATAAAGCTACAGTTAAGACAATGTGTTGTTGAGACTTCTTTACACCTTTGTGAACTGTTATTTTAGAAGTATTGTTTTGAACTGTTCCCTTTGAACAGAATGGTATGCACAGTATAAATTGTGACTGTTGCAATAAGCTATTTCAGCGTTCTGTACAGAAGGATTATTGACTTGGATAATTTGATGATTTCTTGATAACTGTCTTAGAATAATACCACAATTGGATAACACTGCACATTTAAAATTCAATGCAAAACCATTGTGTGTCTTGAGAACTGCTTGTCATTGGGTTTAGGAGTTAATATAGAATCATCAGAACACAGAGAATTACAAGGGTCTCCACCACTGTGAATAGCTGTTGAGAACAGAAAGTCTCAGCCATTTTTACACCTCATGAACTTGGTTACAAAATTGACAGTGAACGATGTTTCAAGTGTTACGAATAGTATTTATGCTATTTCTACATAACAGATTCAGGTAGCTGTCATTAAGTGTGATCAGATTGCTCTGTCGGATTCAATTTAGTGTTGTGTTTGGAAAATATCTAAATCTGTTTAGACACGGGCAGGTGAAGGCCTGAAAGAGTTCTGCGTTATGGAATTTGATGTTGTAACTGCTGATGTTGCAGGGCTCAGTGAAGCAATTCATGCACACATCAAGATATAATGCTGTAATTCCTCCAGGCAGCAAGTCTCCAGTTGATTCCAATCTGGGGAATATGGCCAATGATAACTAATATCAGATTATCAGATGCTGGCAATTGGAACAGAAAAGTAAACAATTGGGATTTGGTACATCATACGTAAGGGGCAATATTTTAAATTTAATAAAAGCATGATTCTATTTCCAGTCTTTCTTTATTAGATCGATGAAGAACATTACAGCACGATGATTGGTACTTAGAAAATCCCAAAAGGCTTTTTAAGTCTAGAGTTACCAGAATCTCTGACATGCACCTTTCCATTGGAATTGTGCAATATGGTGCATACTGCAGCGAGTCTTTTAACTTACACTTGAATACAATATATATGCTTTAAATTGGATTGGAGCATTTTTGAAAGGGGGGAGGCTGTGCGATAACTGACCACTGGCCTTGGGGGTACCCGGTGAGGGAGTGGAGCAACCGAGTGGGGAGAGGGAGTGGAAGAAGGATGTCCCCCCTCCAAGGGTAGGAACTTTTTGAAATTTGATGTATTAAAATCATATTTTAGTGCACTGTAGAAGTACGATTTCAATGTTTTTTGTATGAAGTATTTTTAAGAGGTAACTTTTTAAGGGGTAACTTTATCCACACAAAGGGTGATGGGTGTATGGAACAAGCTGCCAGAGGAGGTAGTTGAGGCAGAGACCATCCCAACATTTAAGAAAAAGTTAGACTGCTACATGGATAGGACAGGTTTGGAGGTATGGACCAAAAGCAGGTAGCATAACTGGGACATGTTGGCGGGCGTGGGCAAGTTGCGCCGAAGGGCCTGTTTTCACACTGTATCACTCTATGACTACATTATACCTCCACCATGCATGAATGATTCAAAATCAAGTGATCGAGTTTTATTGCCATATACTCAAGCATAGAAACATAGAAAATAGATGCAGGAATAGGCCATCGGCCCTTCGAGCCAGCACTGCCATTCAATATGATCATGGCTATTCATCTAAAATCAGTACCTCTTTCCTGTTTTCCCCATATCCCTTGATGTTGTTAGCCCCAAGAATTAAATGTAACTCTCTCTTGAAAACATCCAGTGAATTGGCCTGCACTGCCTTCTGTGGCAGAGAATTCCACAGATTCACAACTCTCTGCGTGAAGAAAGTTTGTTCTCATCTCCGTCCTAACTGGCCCCCCCTTTAGTCTTAAACTGTGACCCATGGTTCTGAACGCCCCCAACATCGGGAACATTTTCCCTGCAGTTACAGTAAGTGAAAATCTAGCAGGCAAGCAGGATGCTTTCTCCAACCACCCCCATTTGAAGTCCACTATCTTCCACCGTTTCTACCCAGTGCTTGGTACTTACTTCCAGCAGCCACTGGTTGTCCTCCAGGATGCACTCTCTCTCCTCTCAACCCCCCCCTCTCTCTCTCTCTCCCCCTCTCTCTGTCCCACCTCACTCTCCCCCCCTCTCCCTCGTCCCTCCTCTCTCCTCTCCCCCCCTCCCTCTCTCTCTCCCTCTCTCTCCCCTCTCATTCTTCCCTTCTATCCCCCTCTTCTCTCCCTCGCCCTCTCTCTCTCCCCCTCGCGTCTCCCCCTCTCTCTGCCCCCTCTCTCTTTCTTTCCTCCCCCTCTCTATCTCCCCCTCTCACTCTTCACACACTCTCCCCCTCTCTCTCTCTCCCCCTCTCTCTCTGTCCCTCCTCTCTCACCCTGTCACTCCCCTTTCTCTCCTTCTCTCTCTCTCTCTCTCTCATCTCTCTTTCCTCCTCTCCTCCTCTCTCTCCCTCTCTCTCCCCCCCCTCCCTCCCACCTCACTCCCCCTTGCTCTCTCTCCCCTCTCTCTTTCTCCCCTGTCTCTATCTCCTCTTTCTCTTTGCCCCCCATCTCTCTCTCTTCCCCTTTTCTCTCTTTCCCCCTCTCTCCCTCTTCCCCCTCTCTCTTTTACCTCCTTCCCTCTCTCTTCCCCCTCTCTCTCACATTTCTCCTACCCTCTCCACCCCCCCTCTCCCTCTTCCCTCTTTCATCCCTCTCACCCCTCTCTCTCTTCCCCCCACCTCACTCTCCCCCCCTTTCTCCCCTACCTCTTTCCCCTCTCCCTCTTCTCTCTCTCCATTCACTCCCCCTCTGTCTCTCCCCTCTCTCTCCTCTCACCCCCCTCTCTCTCTCCCCCCTGTCTCCCTGTCTCCTTCCCCCCCTCTCTCTCTCTCCCCACCCTTTGAGAGTCTGTCCCTTCAGTACAGAGACTCTCGCGGCAGCGGTGCTTCCGACGGCCCGGGACACTCGCACTGTCTGGAGCGCTCCATGGCCGAAGCTGCAGCGAGCGACTCGCTACAAGATTCAAAATGTGGAAAGTGGGAGCAATTTGGCTTAAATGGTAATTTTAAGCCCATTCAGATCTGTATAGAGTCAGTTATGCAACATGTACATGGCTGGCACAATTTGTCCATAATGATCGTTGGCATTCTGCGTGCCCAGGGACCGGCTGCCATTCCCAGATCAGCTCGCGTCCCAGGGACTGGCCGCAGTTCTCAGGTTGGCTCGCCTGACCCGACCCCGCAAAATGAATTGAAAAAAAAACGCGGTTTTTCAGGTTACGGGCCGAAAACCCGTATATTGCATATTGGGAACAGTTTGCAAAAGATCTAAACACACTACTGAGGACTCCTCGTATTTATCTATTATATATTAAAACTGTGTGGCTGCCGCCCGCCATCCGGCGTCCGGCTGCCTTTCTGCCTTTTGATTCGTTGACGGCTGCTCCTTCCTATCAGCTTCCAACACACTTCAAAACAAAGTTGCAAGACAGGAACACTCTGAACTTTTCACTGCTGCAGCAGGCAGGGGTGGTGCAATTGGAATTTTTTTTTAATCCACTGCTGAGGGAGGCAGGGGAGTGCTGGAATCTTACATTTGGGAACGGCTTCAGTTCCGTTGGAGGAGACGGGTGCATGGTGGAATATTGGGTTGGGGGATCACACCATTGGGAGAGCAGACCCAATGGGTCTGCACTTGGTCTAGTACTTAATTAATAATCCATGGCCATTCCGAAACACCCCCCCCCCCAGGTTTTACAACTGATACACCTGGTTAGTTCCATCTCCGGCTGCTTCATGTTATCGGCGGCTGCACATCCAACCAAGAAAGAGAAGAGGCATGACGCCACTCACAGCCGCCAACTGACGCGCCTCCCCGGATCGCACAGATCCCTGGCACGTGGCGCTAAGGGACAAATTGCGCCACGTGCCAGGGATCTGTGCACTGAACTGAAGTGCACCGCAGGCACTGAACTCAGCGTGAGAACTCGGTCGTGAGCGGTCTGTGAATGTCCTTGAGTGGCCCATCCAAAGCCCGGACATGAACCCGATCGAATATCTCTGGAGGGACCTTAAAATAGCTGTGCTTCGATGATCCCCATCCAATCTGACAGAACGTCAGAAGATCTGCAGAGAAGATTGGGAGATATTACCCAAATACAGGTGTGCCAAGGTTGTAGCATCATAACCAAGAAGACTTGAGGCTGTAATCGTTGCCAAAGGTGCCTCAACAAAGTACTGAGCAAAGGGTCTGAATACTTACGTAAATGTGATATTTCAGTTATTTATTTTTAATTACTTTACAAAAACTTCTAAACACCTGTTTTCACTTTTTTAGTATGGGGTACTGTGTATAGATTGATGATAAAACATTTTTTTTAATCCATTTTAGAATAAGGCTGTAATGTAACAAAATGTGGAAAAAATGAAGAGGTCTGAATGCTTTCTGAATGCACTGTAGATCCCGACTATATTTAGTGCCTCTGGGGATGCCACAGTTGTGCTTACATCTATTAATAACAGCCGCAAAAATAGAAGAAGCATTTGCTAAGCACAAGGTTCAACAACTGGATATTTGCTATTTTGCACAAATTTTATGTTCATTATTTAATTTCCTTTTTTACAAAAATCAACATAATTCTGTATATTTTCATGTAAACAAAGGATTTCATTGACATTAGCATGGAAGTCAATACCTTGACGAGGATTCAATTTATTCGGATGATCAATAAGCCTCAAATAGTGTTAGGGGTTGTATAAGGAGAATTACATCTAAACCTGTGATTTAAATTTAGGTATTTCCACAGCATTAGCACCAATGCAGTCTCAAATGCAGCTTAGGTGTAATCAGATTGAGAAGTAATTTGGAAATAGATTTTGAAAATGTTGAAAATGTTGGCAGTTTGGTGGATGAGGCTAAAGACGAAACATCCTGCACATCTTAGGCCTTACATTAATTTAGACTTTAGAGATACAGCATGGAAATAGGCCTTTCAATCTATCTCGTCCGCGCCAACCAGCAATCACCTCGAACACTAACATTATCCTACACACTCAATCAGTGATGTAATGTTAATGAGGCTCCATACGGCGCTAGTATGGCTGCATTTGGCATATTGTGAGCAATTTTGGACACCATATCTGAGGAAAGGTGCTGGCTCTGGAAAGGGTCCAGAGAAGGTTAACAAGAATTGTGCCAGGAATTAGTAGGTTAACCTATGATGAGTGTTTGTCAGCACTGAGTCTGTTAAAATATACAGAATAGTGAAAGGCTTGGATAGAGTGGATGTGGAGAGGATGTTTCCACTAGTGGGAGAGTCTTCGACTAGAGGTCATAGCAGAATTAAAGGACGTTTCTTTAGGAAGGAGATGAGGAGAAATTTATTTGGTCAGAGCGTGGCGAATCGGTGAAATTCTTTGCCACAGAAGGCTGTGGAGGCCGTCAGTGGATATTTTTAAGGCAGAGATAAATCGATTCTTGATTAGTACAGGCGACAGAGGTTATGGGGAGAAGGCAGGAGAATGGGGTTAGGAGGGAGAGATAGATCAGCCATGATTGAATGGCGTTGTAGACTTGATGGATTGAATGGCCTAATTCTACTCCTATTCCTTATAACCTTATGGCACGAGGGACAATTTACAATTTTTTACCGAAGCCAATTAACCCACAAACCCGTACATCTTTGAAGTGTGGGAAGAAACCGGAGCACCCGATGAAAACCCACGTGGTCACAGGGAGAACGTAAAAACTCTATACAGACAGCATCTGTAGTCAGGATCGAACCTGGGACTCTGGTGCTGTAATGTAGCAACTCTACCGCTGCATCACTGTGCCACCCCTGTAAAAACTAACAATTGGAAACAAAAAAAAAGGCTTGTGGAAGGAAACCACCGTATCGGGAAAAAACCCACATGGTGCCGAGGAGATCATCCAAATTCCACACAGGCAGCACCCGAGTTCAAATTTGAACCTGGATCTCTATGACTGTGAGGCTGCAGCTTTGCTGTGCTACACTATTGTTGTATGGAGCACTATGCAGGCACTATTGCATATTGGCAATTAATCATAACCCACGTACGTTTGTGGTTTTCAGTCAATTAAACACATTACATTACGATAATTTCATTAGAACTTTATAGGGACAGCATAGAGAATAATATATAGTTTCCAAATATTTCCTGTGACTATTCACACTGAATATTACCAAGTAAATAATTGTGTCCATTTCTCAATTCAGATAGTTCTCTAAATAAAAGCTTACTACAGAAAAAAGACATTTCTGTTTTATTTTATTTTTCATGCTGTTTTCAGTTTGGTACAATGACATTTATTATTAACGTCTGCTGCAAAACATCTCTTAATCAATAATTAAATTTAATAGTACTAAAGGCAAACAATTGCAAATTTGGTTTCATTTAGCTTAGGTTAAGATACAGCATGGAAGCAAGCCCTTTGGCACACTGAGTCCAACCCAACCATCGATCACCTGTTCAAACGAGTTCTATATTATTCCACTTTCTCATTCTGAGTCCAGACCAACCTTCACAATAACAGCAATTTACAGTGGCCAATTAGGGAGTTTTGGGATGTGGGAGAAAATTGGTACACCCAGATGAAACCCATGCGGTCACGGAGAGAACGTGCAAACTCCACACAGACAGCACCCAAGATCAAGTTTGAAACCAGTTCTGTGGCTCTCTGAGGCATCAGCTTTATCAGCTACACCATTGTGCTGCCCGACACTGTAGATTATCAGGAAGCACAATAGTAAAGATGATTATTATTTTAATGAAGAGGATTTCCAAAGTCTACAGAGTGATTTAGGCCATTTGGAAAAATGGGCTGAAAGATGGCAGATGGAGTTTAATGCTGATAAATGTGAGGTGCTACACCTTGGCAGGACAAATCAAAATAGGACGTACATGGTAAATGGTAGGGAATTGAAGAATACAGTTGAACAGAGGGATCTGGGTATAACCGTGCATAGTTCCTTGAAGGTGGAATCTCATATAGATAGGGTGGTAAAGAAAGCTTTTGGTATGCTAGCCTTTATAAATCAGAGCATTGAGTATAGAAGCTGGGATGTAATGTTAAAATTGTACAAGGCATTGGTGAGACCAAATCTGGAGTATGGTGTACAATTTTGGTCGCCAAATTATAGGAAGGATGTCAACAAAATAGAGAGAGTACAGAGGAGATTTACTAGAATGTTGCCTGGGTTTCAACAACTAAGTTACAGAGATAGGTTGAATAAGTTAGGTCTTTATTCTCTGGAGCGCAGAAGGTTAAGGGGGGACCTGATAGAGGTCTTTAAAATGATGAGAGGGATAGACAGAGTTGATGTGGACAAGCTTTTCCCTTTGAGAATAGGGAAGATTCAAACAAGAGGACATGACTTTAGAATTAAGGGACAGAAGTTTAGGGATAATATGAGGGGGAACTTCTTTTCGCAGAGAGTGGTGGCGGTGTGGAATGAGCTCCCATTGGAAGTGGTGGAGGCAGGTTCATTGGTATCATTTAAAAATAAATTGGATAGGCATATGGATGAGAAGGGAATGGAGGGTTATGGTACGAGTGCAGGCAGGTGGGACTAAGGGGAAAAAAATTTGTTCGGCATGGACTTGTAGGGCCGAGATGGCCTGTTTCTGTGCTGTAATTGTTATATGGTTATATGGTTATATGGTTATTTAAGGTATGTTTGTTATTAGATGATTTAATTTGTAAGGAGAAATTCAGGTTAACTAACTTAGTTAAATATTTTCAGAAAATTACTATTCTCAATGACAACCCTATCCATTCTCTGGGTGACAAGAGAATGAGTGAGAGGTGAAATATGGGTACTAGAATTTAAAAAATCATGTTTGATTTCCAACTTTTGCTAGTTCTAGGTCATTGACCGAGAAGTTAATTGTCTTTCTCTCTTCACAAGTGCTGTCTGACAGGTTGAGTATTTACACATTATGTGTGGCTTTTCCTCCTTGTCTGCCTCTATTCTTTCTCTTAGAGCTGATTTTGGAGAAGCCACCACTGGTCAACAAAAGCAGTTATTGTTCACCCTAATTAACTTTTCTTCTTTTTGTGTTTTATCTTCACAGTTGTGGACCTGAAATTTATGCAACAATCTTCTCCAAGGGTTTTATAATTCATATCTGACTAAATGATGATATTTATTAACTTTCAGTTCACAAGCTGGTAAGACAAAATTTATTTCTTGTCCAGGCTAATGGAAACAAGCTGCTTACCAGCTAACTTCTCGAATTAACCGATGTATTGCTATCTATTACCTGCTCAACATGAAGCTTTGAAGACACTCTATATGCAAACATAAATGCTGCATTCTGCTCCTGACTGTCACATGTCTGAGTATTATTCCACATTAACAACAGCACATGACCCAGAGTACAATACAATTCAGTGCAGCCTAGCCGTTTATCTCCATTTTTGTTATTCAACTCATGATCTAAAAAAGGAAGACACATATTGGAAAGAACTGATTGATTGGCATTGAGAAATAAGCCTAAAAGTACAATCCTGATTTATGCCATTGATCCTTGTTCATGAAGAGATACCAGCCAGAGGAAAAGGTTCAAAAACATGCTCAAAGAATCCTGGAAGAAATTTAACATCCCGACTGATTGCAGGTGGAAAAGGTGTTTTCAGGATGGTATTGATGAGTTTGATTCCATGGGAGCACATTATAGCCTCATGTTACAGATGGAGGAGTGGAGTAATAATGTTTATTTATATAGCACTTTTCAACAAAACCAGTATTTGAACCAAAGTAGCTCACAAACTACCCCATGCCCCATCAGGCACGTCCTTCCCCATCTGTGGAAGTGTCTTCAGGTCCTCCGATGATCTCACCAGCTAGTTCAGCACCAATAGATCCAGAGTGGAAGCAAGTTATCTTTGGTAGACACAAAATGCTGGAGTAACTCAGTGGGTGAGGCGGCATCTATGGAGAGAAGGAAGTGGCGACATATGCTGGATATCTGTATCTGAAAAATAATAACACTAACTTAGTTTTCTCCCTCTAAAACTCAGTTTTCTCTCTCTATAGATACTACCTGACATGACACAAAGCAGATACTATTGTAATATCTAAGAGGTATTTAGACAGGTACACAAACAGGCAGGAGGTGGAGGGATGTAGATCACATGCAGGCAGATGGAATTGTTTTAAATTGGCATCATAGTCAGCACAGATGTCATGGGGAGAAGGAGAAGAAGGAGAAGAAGGAGAAGAAGGAGAAAGGAGAAGGAGAAGGAGAAGGAGAAGGAGAAGGAGAAGGAGAAGGAGAAGGAGAAGGAGAAGAAGAAGAAGGAGAAGAAGAAGAAGAAGAAGAAGAAGAAGAAGAAGAAGAAGAAGAAGAAGAAGAAGAAGAAGAAGAAGAAGAAGAAGAAGAAGAAGAAGAAGAAGAAGAAGAAGAAGAAGAAGAAGAAGAAGAAGAAGAAGCTTGGTTTGAACAAAATTGCATTTTCTACAGTCTTACATTACAAACAAATCCAAGACCCACACTTAACACAGTTTACATAAACATCCATCACAGTGGATCTCCAACATCTCCTCATTGTGATGGAAGGCAAAGTCTTATCTCTTCCCTTTGTTCTTCTCCAGTGGTCCAGAAGTCCAACTGCAGCGTCGGGGCGAACTGGGGCTCCCGATGTTAAAGCCCCCGGAGGACGATGGTAAGTCCTGTGGCCGTTTAAGTCACGCCGGGTGATGTTAGGCCCCGCTCCGAGTCCTTTAAACCCCGCAATTCCTGAGGGAGAAGTTGCCGTTGCGGGAGCTCCGAAAAGCGGTCTCCCTCCAGGGACCTGGAGCTCCCAATGTTACCGCCCACCGGGCCTGCAGCCGGAGCCTCCGAAGCTCCGAAGTCGGATTGCAGCCGCGCGCCACCACAGCTCTTCCCGTTCCGAAAAGTTTGTTTTGTCTGCTAACAGGTGATTCCTACCGTGTGTGATTACATCAGGTAATACAAAGGAGAAAATAAACAAGAGTGCAGAATATAGTATTAAAGCTACAGAAAAAAATGCTGTTGATTGTGAGATTGGGAATTTGTCATTTGTGTGAGAGATCTGCTCAAGAGTCTCATAACATCAAGCAAAAATGCTCTTATTAAATCTGGAACAAAGCACTGGAGAAGTAGCATCAAAACCAAAGATCCTATAGCAGAGCAAGATGGCTTACGCTCACGCAAACGCGTAGTACGGTCATGGGCAGATTCATGGGTGATTATAGGACCCATTTTAGCAACCAGTCTCCGCCATCTTGTTCCGCCATCTTGCTCCGTCATCTTGTTCCGCCATCTTGCTTCCGGCCAAAGATCGGATCTTTGCTTCCGCCTCTGCTCCTGTATCATCGCTTTGGTCTTTGATTTGGGCGGCCCGGGGCAGTGGGGAGAAGGGGTGTGCGGCCCGGGGAGAGGGAAATGCGGCCCGGGGCAGCGGGGTGAAGGGGTGCGCGGCCCGGGGTGAGGGGGTGTGCGGCCCAGGGCAGCGGGGAAAGGGAGGTGCGCGGCCCGGGGTGAGGGGGTGTGCGGCCCAGGGCAGCGGGGAGGAGGGAGGTGGCGGCCCGGGGGGAGAGGGGGTGTGCGGCCCGGGGCAGCGGGGAGAGGGGCATAGGGGGGGGGGGAGACATTGTAGTGTGGGGGGAGGCGAGGGAGTGCCGGGGGGGGGGGGGGGGGGGGGGGGGGGGGAGAGAGATTTGAGGGGTGGGCTAGGGCCTAGTGTGTGTGAAGTTGCGGGGAGGTTTACAATGTTTCTTATTTAATGTCCCTTGTCTAGTCTGAAATAATGTTCATCATTGGATATAAAAATCAGAAGAAATAGAATTGTGTGTGTGTTATATGATTATATACATTTATATCACGTTCATGTATATGTGTTTATAAACATTTTATTCTTTAACAAGAATTAACAGAAGTATGAACTAACAGAATTATGAATCTAACCCAATATCACGCACAAAAACTGCCCCCGCAATGTTAATTACCCTGCGAGTCGGGTCGAGTCGGGTAGGATCCGGTTACTACAAAATCAACTCAAACACTGCTTGTGAGTCATTTAAAAAGAAATGATTTAAAAAACATTAAAAAAGACAATTACCAGAGTCAAATTTTATTCTTGACAAGATTTAACAGAAGTATGAACTGCCAGAATTATGAATCTAACCCTATATTACACACACAAACTGTTGCCCCGCAACGTTGATTACACGAGTCGGGTCGCGTCAGGTCGGCTCCGGTTACTAAAATGGGCGGGGAAAAATGCCCAGGATCCCCTCCGTAGCATACTACACGTCAGCCCATTGCATTTCGCAGGAGTAAGCTATCTTGCTCCACTATAGGATCTTTGATCAAAACTGTCTTTCAACTACACTGCCAGGATGATATGTCGACATCTTTGTCCTGTATTCAAGCTCAAATTTTACTTTGTTATCTTGATAGTGAGGCCACATTATTTTGCAAGCTCAGCACTTGATTCCTGAAATGGATTTTATTCCAAACCTTGTGGCAAAAGATGATCAGTTGGACTGAGGAAACAGAGGATGTTCTCGAAGCCTCCTTGAAAACAAAAATTGAACTTGTGTGAATCAAAATGGAGAAGAAGCACTTGGGACAGTTTAGAGAACCTCAGTCCATTTGCTGGGAGTGAATCACTTCTGAAAATACCCATCCACTCATCCCATTTGGCACTCCCCACCCCACCAATGGAAGAGACTGGGGCTCCCTTATTGACCTCTGAGCCAGTTAAGAATCCATAGATCTAGAGTCATCCTTAACCCTATGGCATTACTTAAGCAAGATGCTCATGTACCTAATAGTCTCTGCAATGTGCCCTCTTACCAGGTGAATTTGATCACAAGGAATCCAGACGTCACTGTCTGAACTTTCCTCTTCATCGTGAACTCTTCCAGTCAGAACTCCAATGTCGTATGTCCTTTCTTTCCCATGGTACCATGATGCTCTTAATCTCTGCTCTAGTAAAAATATTTAAGAAATTACAACAAGGAAACTAACCTCCCATTAATGAATAGATTGCTGCTCTACTGGTCTTTTGCTAAGCTGATGGAGATTCTGTTCTGAAAGTGGGTCAGAATTCTAACATATCATGTGGAGAGCATGCAGGGAAAAAGACTTGTGAGATAGAGGACATGAAAATAGCCTGGGTTTTGATAACTGAGGTGAATTTCAAATGCATCTTAAGGTAAAATCTGATTTCAGGTCCAAGAAAGTGTATCAGACTTGTTAGCAGGAAATACTTTGGGATGCCTAGCATCTTTGTGCCGATGCACAAGGTTTTGTTGAAAATTATTAAATTTTCAGGACTCATTCGTTTAGAAGTTTAGCTCTTTGGAACACTGCAGTTATTGGTAGCTTTTTGCTATCAGAGAGGCAAGTGGAACCATGGAAGTGCATCAGGTGTATTATTTCTAAATTATCAAGGAATGGGTGAGGAGAGATGAGCCGACAGTGAGTCACAGAGTTAGCAATGCCTGTGGCAGGTAGTAAGCGAGGGGATGGGGATAGAGCGGAGAGGGGAAGGTGTGATTGGTGCTTTTTTTCTCTGGTAGAAATGGTAAAGGTTGATATCCTGGAAAGATGAAAAGTGAGGACAAGGAGAACTATCTCTTTTCCGTGTAGAAAGGAACTGTTGATGCTGGTTTATATTGAAGATAGACACAGTGTTGGAATAACTCAGCGGCTCAGGCAGCAACTCTGGAGAAAATGGACGAGCGACTTTTTGGGTTGGGATCCTTCTTCAGACCCTTCTTCATCCTTTTTCTCCAGTGATGCTGCCTGATCTGCTGAGTTACTCCAACATGTTGTGTCTATCTTCCTTCTCTTTTCTGTCTGGAGACAGTGATATGCAGACATGCAGGATATGAAGGCAATTTGTGTGAGGTCTCCATCAAGTACAATAGATGCCATGTTTCCTGGAGGATAATTCAGAAGCCCTGGACTGGAAAGCATTATCCTGAGAATAGATGTGGTGGAGGTGGAGAAATTAATGAGGTCAGTATGGGATGCAGTGTAGTCAACGTAGCTGTGGGAGTCCATATGACTTCAGAATTCTGTAACCTATGAACCTTTATTCTTTAGGATGGAAAATCAGAATGGCTGATCATTACACAATACATGTGCTCGCCTTCACACGAGGATTAATTAAGTATTCTTGTTCCAGATTTAACAAAGTATAGTTGCAATACATAAGAATGTTGCTTGCAGAGAAATAATCCTCATTTAGATAGATGTAAATTGAAACTGACTGGGTCATTTTATCTCAGTCCTTGAAAATGGTCCAAATCAGCGATTTTAATATAAAGCTATAATAAGAATTGCTCAATTATTTATTTGAGTGCCAGACTATTTGTTTATAAAAATGGTTGCCTACAAGTCCCAGTCAATTTCCTGAAAATATTTGCCTTTCTCAGTTAATTTGGAGATTGTGACAAAAGCCTTTGTGGGGCAATGTAATTAGGTAATGCAACTTCTAAGATTATAAAAATGAAAAGGGCTATGTTAGCATTCTCTCCCAGTCCAACATGCCCACTAGTGAGGACTTAATTATACTCCAGTGGCTCAGCACTTCAACTCGCCCTCCCATTCCCAACCTGACCTTTCTGTCCTGGGCCTCCTCCATTGTCAGAGTGAGGCCCAGTGCAAATTGGAGGAACAGCACCTCATATTTGGCTTGGGAAGTTTACACCCCAGCTGTATGAACATTGACTTCTCTAACTTCAGATAGCTCTTGCTCTCTCTCTCCATCCCCTCCCCATTCCCAGTTCTCCCACCAGTCTTACTGTCTCTGACTACATACTATCTTTGTCCTGCCCCCTTCCCTGACATCGGTCCAAATAAGGGTATTGACCTGAAACGTCTCTCCAGAGATGCAAATTCTTCTTCTGGATCCTACTGGATCCCTAAGGACCACCTTAAGAAGACTAGGTGTTCATAACCTAAGTCGACAAACATTCTTGAAATAATGCATGCATCTGACTTACATGAACAGGTCAGAAATGTTAATATGTTTCCACATCAAATTTGTATCTAGCCCTTCTCATGAAACAGACAGTTCAAGTACTGATTTGGTGCAGAATTTTATTAGGTTGATTTACTGATGGAGAACGTTAATTAAATATCACATTTACATTGTTAAATGGCAAATATAACTGACATTAGTTGAAACACAAGTGAATCTTTATAATTTCATAAGTCTTACTTTTGAATAGTAATGTTTCAGTATATCTTGAGCATGAAAATACAGCAGTCAAAATATATCATAAGCCCAATTTAAAATGGTTGCACACAGTTCTGCATAAGCCTCCAAGCAGTAAATCTTTATCATGCATGAGAATTAAGGACTCGTTCACACTAGAATAGTCCCTTAACATTTAATTGTGTACCCAGGCCTTTCCTGATAATCTCCTGTCATTGCTGAGATGAAAAAAACATGTTGTGGAGCGGGTTGAGTAATTGTAGAGAAGGTTGAGTATTTGAGGAGAGGATATGACCAGGGTAATGGCAGAGTTTAACAAAGATAGAGCAATTGGGAGAACGGACACAAGAGCGTAAGAAGATGGATGGCCATTATATATACGGAGAGGCTTCTGGGAAATTTGAGAATTGGAGGGAAATGAGGAGAACAGCAGGATAGGAGAAAATCTCTGTCTTCTAAACAGCTCTTCCATAAATTAGGGTACTGTTCGATTTATCTCTATCACAATACGAACATTGGACTTTGTGAATAGCACTGATGAGCTACAATCCTGGCAACTATATTATGCACTCTGTATCTTCCCCTTTGCTTTACCTAATGTACTTGAGTGTATTTATATGCAGTATTATCTGATCTGATTGAACCATAGAAGGTGCAACACTTCCTACAGATCCTCTCTCACCACCATCCAGTGAGCTAAACAGCCTTCTCTGTTAAAACAAAGATTTACATTACCTTCTCCAATCCGGTCTATTGCATTCGGTGATTGCCCATTGTGGCCTCCTCTGCATCAAGACCAAGTGTAGGCAAGACGACCATTTTACAGAGCACCTTGCTCTGTCAGTAATGGCCATCTTAACCTTCCAGTTGCATGTCATTTCAAATCCATTTTCCATTCCCACACTGATGTCCTCAACCTTCCCCAATGCCACAATGGACTTATTCTGCCATATTATGCTTGGATAGTCCATAAACCAATAGATTGAACATTGAATTTTCCAATTTCAGGTAACCCACTCCCACAATCAACTCAGGTTCTCTTTCCCTTTATTCACCTTTGACAACATCCCGTCCTACCTTGGCTCATTACCCTCCCCTACCTGGTTCCATCTACCCATCAAAACATATCTACCTTCCCGTGGTTATTCTTCCTGGGATTTCCTTCGATATCCCCTCCACTATTTGGTTCCATCTGCTCATCATCCCTCCTTTATTTGGTTGCGCCTATTACTACCAGCCTCTGTTTCTACCCTTCTTTCTCCCTTCCCTCCCCTATCTAACTTCACTCCACCAGGCCCTATCTGCCCAATACTCCCCACCTCATTTGTTTCCACCTGTTGCATCCGAGCTGCTACCGAGCTGTTCTTGTTACGAATGGAGGGAGGGGGAGTAAGGAAGGAGCTGCGGGATATCGAGGAGATGCTAGTGAGAGCACCATCTATAATGGAAGAGGGGAACCTCCGTTTCCAAAAGAATGAGAACATCTCCGATGCCCTGATATGGAACACCTCATCCTGGGCGCAGATGCGGCATAGACGGAGGAATTGGGAGTAGGGGATAGTCTTTACAGGAAGCAGGGTTGGAAGAAGTGTAGTCAAGATAGTTATGGGAGTCAGTAGGTTTGTAGTAGATGTTGGTCAATAGTCTGTTTCCTGTGATGGAGATGGTGAGATCTAGAGAGCTAGGGAGATGTCGGAGATGGTCCAAGTGAATTTATCTTCAAGATGGAAATCAATGAAGTCAGTGAGTTCTGCATGGGTGCAGGGGGCAGCACCAATACAGTCATCAATATAGCGGAGGTAGAGTTTGGGGATATGGCCAGTGGACGCCTGGAACAGGGATTGTTCGAAGTACCCTACAAAGAGGCAGGCATAGCTAGGGCCCATGCAAGTGCCCATAGCTATGCCTTGGATTTGGAGGAAGTTGGAGGAGAAGTTGTTGAGGATAAGGACCAGCTCTGCTAGGCGGAGGAGAGTATTGGCTGGTTTTGCGGTCGAGGAAGAAACTGAGGGCTTTAAGATCCTCCTGGTGGGGGATGGGGGTGTAGAGTGACTGGACATTATTGTAAAGATGAGGGATTGGGGGCCTGAAAAACGGAAGTCATTGTGGAGACGAAGAGCACATGAGGTATGTTGCACATAGGTAGGGAGGGGCTGGACCAGGGGGGATAGGATGGAGTCGACGAATGTGGAAATTAATTTGGTGGGACATGAACAAGCAGAAACAATGGGTCTGCCAGGACAATTTGGTTTGTGGATTTTGGGGAGAAGATAAAATCGGGCCGTGCGGGGCTGGGGAATGATAACGTTGGAGGTTTTAGAAAGCAGAGAGCTGGAAGTGATGAAATCAATCATGGTGCTTGAGATATGAAATCAGTAATGGTGCTTGATATATCAAAACAGTAATGGTGCTTGATATATCAAAACAGTAATGGTGCTTGAGATAAATGGTGGTTATTATCCTGTGAGTTTGGTTTCAGCTCATAATTCTACTTTTGTAGATATGAACAAAGTAATCATAGAAACAGGCAAGGATTTACTATTGTTATTTATGTATTGTCCTTCAGGAAAAGAAAATCCTATTCATGCTGGTTGTGATCATGGGGAATAGGAACTGAAGATGGATAACAACTGAATGAAAACAGCACACAATGACATGCACAATGTTGATGGAGAAAGGACTATGTAAGATCAATTGATAGTAATGTATGACGAAAACAATGCACTTTGTAAGCAGCTAATTCCATGAATGCCTGTGAACCAGAAAATCAAATAAATAAAGTGTAAAGTAAAATGTCCATTTTGTCTGATGCTGTCAAAGAAAGCAAGCATGGTTTTGGAAATGAGAAATAGTGACCCACAAATGTACTGACTTTCTTCAAAAAATGACTATGTCTGTAGATTTCAAGTGACCAGCCAGACTTTAAAAATGTATTTGACAAGATGCCTTCCAGGAATGTTTTAGGAAGGTAATGATTTCAGTTTTGGAGGGAAATAGCCAACAATATTGCTTGGGAGAGACAATCAAATGAACGATGATGGCAGAGAGTTAGGGGTTCCTGCTGGGAGCAACAGCTGGCAGACTTGTGCAAGAAGCTTTATCTTAATCATTAAAGCCCTGTCCCATGGTACAAGTTCATTCCAAGAGCTCTCCCGAGTTTGCCCTGATTCGAACTCGGAGATTTACGGTAATGGCCACTCGTCAGTACTCGGGGCTCTCGTGGACATTTTTCAACAAGTTGAAAAATCTTCATGAGTCTTCCCGTGCTTACCTGCCATTAGCGAGTCTTCCCGAGTACCTGCCGTTAGCGTAACGAGCCGCTAAGAGACGTCCCCGAGCTCCGACGTACCCACTATGTTAATTCTCCTTGTTTACCACGTGTTTGATTTTTTTTAAACTCGGGAGAGCTCTTGGAATGAACTCGTACCGTGGGACAGGGCTATTACCTTGAGGCTGTTGTTGGTGGCTTCATCACATTAATGGATGAAACTAAATGATATGGAACGGCATGTGCAGCTGAGGCTCTCTGTATAAAATAGGCTAGTGAGCATTTTAGAATGAGACAAAATGTTTTAAACAAAACATAAATGAAAATGTTGTATGAAATACAACATTCATTTAAGGATGTGATCATTAGCCCCAAGCCATTTACTTTTGATTGCCTTCCAACGATTTTGTGCTCACAGATGGTAATTACTATTCTTCACAGAGACACTATTTGTCCTTTCTTACAATAAGATCGTTTTTGTACACAACTATAACTTAAACAATAATTAAGTAAATTCCCAGTTGGCAGTTCTCAGAGTTTACCTCAACTATCAATACAAAGGTGGAACTCAATAGATTCTGCTGGTCATTTCTTCAGTCGTACAAAAATAACTCAAAGTTTTCTTCAAGGCATTTTCTATTCCACACTTGGCTTCAAGAAACATGGTCTGTATCATAGGATGAAAAGACTCAAGGATGGGACAAATGTTTTCACATGAAATCCAAAGCAATTAAAATGAATTTGTATCAAAAGCAGGAGAGTGGTCGACTTCCGTAGGTACCCCGTGTAAGCCCTCAAAAGGTCCCCCGTGTAGGCCCTCATAATATGCCGAGGGCAGGTCATTCTGGCATCGCAAGAAGGAATGTGCAGATTTTGAAAAAAAAGTCTAAAAAGCTTTGAGATCAATGTCATTTATTAGATCCCAGGAATATGGAATTAGAGACAATGCTGTTGGGTAGGCAGTTCAAGGATGCAAACCCAGCAACGGTGCAAAAGCAATGATATATTTACAAATCAGATGTTGACGTTCTTTAAGAAGTGACTGTGTCTGTAGATATCAAGTGATCAGCCAGAAGATGCATGTGACAAGATACCTTCAGAAAAGGGTTAGGAAGATAAAGATTTCTGAATTAAAGGGAAGTCACTTGCATAAGTTGGCTTTCAATCGCACCTGCAGATCTTTCCATCTTGATGGCTGTTCCTGGGTGACTTATACCCTGTTTCTGACTTCAGTGTATTGGAAAGTCAGATCCAGCTAATGAGTGCAGTGCAGTTAGCAAATGATTCTCCATGGAACTGCAGTTAAATATCAGGACATTCTAATTGGTTATTAAAAATGTAATCCGATAATAATAACTCCTTCTGGGAAATTAGTGGGCGTCTAGTGGCTAACACACACTGTTGCCTAAATGTGAATGATGTATCAAGGGATATGAAACTGAATCCAGGGACACGGGGTGAAAGCAGGAACGGGGTACTGATTTTGGATGATCAGCCATGATCATATTGAATGGCGATGCTGGCTCGAAGGGCTGAATGGTCTACACCTGCACCTATTTTCTATGTTTCTCTCTCGAACCAAATATAATGGAGCTCCTGAAGACACAGGGCAACTTGGGAAATAAATTGTTGATTTCCATGTTTATCTGCACAAGTGCCACACACAAGTGAACACAGACAAGGCAGCTTACTTTTTAAAATATAGTGATTATGCAAAATCTCACCAATCCAGGCCTAATATTTTTACATGCAGTTATCTGAAAATAAAAGATTCCAGTTCTTCCTGTTACAGATAATATTATGGATTATTTGTTGTTGAACGTGCAGTAAAAAACGAAAATGTTGGAAACGCCCCAAAGTTCAGGTCATTCTTGTGGAAAGAGAAACAGAGTTAATTCCAAAAGAAGTTGATTCTTCATCAGAACTTAAAAGAGATTGAAAAAAGTAGTTTTAATTTGCAGAGAACTCAATTGGATGACTAAAATTAATTGACATGACAACCCTGACCTCACTCAATCCATTCATCCATCCCAACCTCTTAGGTTTGAAACTTAAATCTGCCTTTCACACTCTTTTCCTCTTCTGATAATAGACCTATGACTAGATAAGTTTCCTGCAGTTTTGGCTCCTCTTTCAGATTTCCAGTTTTAGTTTATTTGTAGAAACAATGAACTTCAGATACTGGTTAATACACAAAAGAACACAAAGTGCTGGAGCAACGCAGCGGGTTAGGCAGCAACCCTAAAGAACATGGATAGGTGACGTTTCAGAATGAGACCCTTCTTCAGACTCATAGTCTGACGAATATTCTGTCTGAAGTAGGGTCTCAACCCAAACTCCACCTATCCATGTTCTCCAAAGATGCCGTCTGACCCACTGAGTTACTTCACAACTGTGTCCATTTAAGTTTATTTGATTTTCATGAAAGAAGCAATAGAGTAATATTCAAAACCATCTGCATTTAAATGAAACTGGCTGTACATCCTTGAAGTTATTCCCAGTCAAAATGATTACTTACTTCCCCTGTTCCAGACGTTTAAATTCCCCAATGCAATTAATGAAGTTTCAGATCTTAATTTTGTATTTCTTGTCATGGTCAGTCAAAAATACTACTTACTTCCTCTGTTCCAGAGGTTGAAATTCCCCAATGCAATTAATTAAGTTTCAGATCTAATTGTGTTTTTCTTGTCATACCATTTGATTGCCTATCCATATAACCATATAACCATATAATAATTACAGCACGGAAACAGGCCATCTCGACCCTTCTAGTCCATGCCGAACACGCATTCTCCCCTAGTCCCATACACCTGCATTCAGACCATAAACCTCCATACCTTTCCCGTCCATATAACTATCCAATTTATTTTTAAATGATAAAAACGAACCTGCCTCCACCACCTTCACTGGAAGCTCATTCCACACAGCCACCACTCTCTGAGTAAAGAAGTTCCCCCTCATGTTACCCCTAAACTTCTGTCCCTTAATTCTCAAGTCATGCCCCCTTGTTTGAATCTTCCCTACTCTCAGTGGGAAAAGCTTTTCCACGTCAACTCTGTCTATCCCTCTCATCATTTTAAAGACCTCTATCAAGTCCCCCCTTAACCTTCTGTGCTCCAAAGAATAAAGCCCTAACTTGTTCAACCTTTCTCTGTAACTTAGTTGCTGAAACCCAGGCAACATTCTAGTAAATCTCCTCTGTACTCTCTCTATTTTGTTGTCTATCCTATTGACCGCACCGATGGGTCGATTATTTCAGCCATGGAACACAGCGAAAGATGTGGCAGCAGCTGCCATTCAGTATCCAGACCCACTTAAGTTCTGAACTTTGCTCTGTATGAATGACTGAATGGCCACAGCTAGTAAACTCTGCCAATTATCAACATTTTTTGATATTTTTATTGGTTTCACAGTCTAGGAAACAATTGAATATTCCAACGAGATATAGAATTTTTACAGCAGAGAAGGGCATTCAGCAAATTTCGTCTAGAGCAGCATTTGGTAATGTTGCACTCTGATGTGGTGAGGAAGCATATTAGCATGCATTTGGATTTTGTTAGACTAGAGGCTGATAGGATGCCCAAATTAATTCTTCTTCCACCTTGAGTCTTAACTCCCAGTTTTCACCAGCGTGATTATTGTTTAATGTTTTCTGTAAAAAGCAATAAGAAACAGCTGGCTGCTTGGTGTGGACAAAAGTTTAAACAGCAGGATGTCATCAGCTGACACCAAAGGATTAATAATAATAATAATCTTTAATTTGTGTTTAATTTGTGTACTAGTCATGTCTCTACTATTTATTTAATTCCGCTTACATGTTTTTCCTCTACTTGCTAAATTTTTGGAAGGTGTCCTTGAGACTCTTGAAAGGTGCACATAAATAAAATGTATTATTATTATTATTATTATTATTATTATTATTATTATTATTATGAGGCTCATAAAAATAATTTTGTATTTGTGCTGTGCCTTGTCACCCACATTACCCCCCAAACTGATTCCTCAATCAGTCCAAGGATATTTTAAAGTCGGCCATTGGTCTCAAGCAGGTTGATATTTTGTTGGCTGAACAATTTCAACCAACAGCTCGTGCCAGTAAGTCATTTCCAGATTAACTATTAATTTCACAATCTTGTCAGTCCTGGGAAAGCATTTTTACCATGACTTTATTTCAAAATTAAGGATGTCAAATAAAGTGGTTTTGATTAAGTGGAGTTGACAACATTATATCACAGGATGTCAATATTTCAATATTTTGTCAGTTAAAGTTCAGAATTTATTGCAGTTTCAAAGATTGTTTATCTTCAAGTCTATGTAATTTTGAATGTTAGGTTTCAATGGTTAGATGCTCTCATTCTTTATTTTGTGGTTTTTCCCTTCAGCGTCCAAACCTATTCCAGAGATTTATACACTAAATATGTGGAAATAACAAGCTCCACACTATGTGTGGTACCTTTTGGATGTTAAACTGATGTCCTACAATCATCTTGAGAATTTACAAGATTTCATGACTTAAAAAGGAAAATTTGAGTGGTTGGATTGTCAATAATGTTTTAGTTTAGTTTAGTGATACAGCACAGAAACAGGCCCTTTGGCCCACCAAGTCCGCACTGACCAGCGATCCCTGCACATTAACACTATCCTGCACACTCTAGGGACAATTTATCCATAAACCAAGCCAATTAACCGACATACCTCTACTTCTTTGGAGTGTAGGAGGAAACTGAAGAAAACCCACTCAATCATGGGGAGAATGTACAAATTCGTATGGACAACACCCGTAGTCGGGATCGAACCCGGGACTCCGGCGCTGTAAAGCAGCAAATCTACACTGTGCCACTGTGGCTGCCCTTAATAAGAGACAATAATGAGAGACAACCATCGTGGAGCTGGCCGAGTCCGGAGCGGGTGGAGCGGTGGTGGAGCGCTGCTGCTGCTGCTGCTGCTGCTGCGGCCCGACCTCCGGAGATTAGGAGGCTGCTACTGCGGGTCTGCGGACGGCGACACCGGGAGCCCGCGGATCCCTGGAGGGAGACCGCTTTTCAGGGCTCCTGCAACGGCGACTTCTCTCGCCCGAGTTGCGGGGTCGAAGAGCTCCTGGAGCGGGGCCTAACATCACCGCCCCGCGCGGCTTGGAATGGCCGCGGGACTCTGCGAGCGCACGCCGGGCGCTCTAACACCAAGACCCGGTGTGCGATCTTGCACCACCCGGCGTGGCTTTAATGGCCGCGGGACAATCGCCATCGCCAGCCGGGGGCTTTGACTTTGACTTTGACTCTGACATCGGGGGGGGAGAGTACAGTGGAAAGATAAGTTTTTTTTTGGCCTTCCATCACAGCAATGTGATGGATGTTTATGTAAAATGTAAATTATGTTGTGTCTGGGGTCTATTTGTTTGTAATGTATGGCTGCAGAAACGGCATTTCGTTTGGACCTCAAGGGGTCCAAATGACAATTAAATTGACTATTGACTATTGACTATTGACTAATGAAATTACTGAACCTTAAGACACAATTCAACTGATTCAGTGTCTTTGATGGAATTAACTAATTAGTGGTGTTTGAAGTAGCAGCGAGACAAACGGATGACTGATCCTAACTGCTCCTGTATGACGAAAGTTCGGAAAATGGAGAGATCCAGCAGATTGTTGCTCCCAGCTGTCTTAAATTTTGATTTTTCATGATTGGTTCCATCAAAATGATCCAGGAATGGAATCTTGTTGTGCACTCTCAGAGGTCTTGCTGCTGCTAGTGAGACAACCACAGTAGAAAGGTCTCAGGATACCATATGATTGCAAAAGGCAAGGTGACTGTGGCCATTGTGTGGTAGCTGGATGCAGGGCATGGGTTGGATCCAAACCAACTTGGTCTAACATATGAGTTCCAAAAGTTCAAATATCTTTCATTGTCACGTGTACCAATTAAGGTACAGTGATATTCGATTTACCATACAGTCATAGTAAAAAAAGCAACAAGACACACAACTATATAAAAGTTAACAAACATCCACCACAGTAGATTCCCCACATTCCTCACTGTGATGGAAAACAATAAAGTCTAATCTTCTTCCCTCTTTATTCTCCTGCGATTGCGGCAGTCGAATCATCCACAGTTGGGGTGATCGAAGCTCCCGCAGCCAGCGATTGAACCCCCTGTGTCAGAGCGATCGAAGCTTTCGCATTGGGGCAGTCGAAGCTCCTGTGGTTTGGAGCTCCGAAGTCAGTCTCCAGCAGAGGCCGCCGACTCCTCAATGTTAGGCCGCAGTGCGGACGGAGATACGATATGGAAAAAAAAAATGCATCTCCGTCGAGGTAAGAGATTTTAAACGGTTTCCCCAAACCCCCTCCCCCCCCACATAAAATAAGCTAAAGAACACTACTTAAAGAACATTTAACACGTACTATAAAACAACAAGAAGGAATGGACGAGACAGACGGCTGGCACCACCCGATTTGCATCATTATCCATAACTGCACTGATTAAACAAAGTCAAATTAGCATTTATACAACCCCATTAAGATTCTCCTTGTTTTGAAGTACAGTCAATTGAATTATTTTGATAAATGCTCACGGCAGTAGGCCAACTTAGCAACTTTTGGGCACAACAAACTGCAAAGAGCAATTGATGAATAACCACTTTGGTGGATTTGTGTGAGGGGTGAATTTTGACCAGCACACTGGGGAACTCTTCATAGAGGTGCCCTTGGACCTTTTATCATTTTTAAAATGCTTCAGTAATTTCAAGTAAGATAAAATAAAATATAGATCAATTAATTTAAATGTGATATGATCCAAATGAGTCAGTATAGGTTCATAATTGATCATAAAATTTTTAATATTTTGGCCATATTTGCACATAAGAGGCTTGGTTACCCATTGAGTTATGCCAACTCACAGAACAATCACCTTCCCTACTAATTGCATGACTGGAAACATGTAGATGCAACTCGGAACATGGACCCGTTGCAGTTTGCATACCGTCCGAACAGGTCCACGGACGATGCGGTCTCCCAGGTCTTGCACACACCGCTCTCTCCCATCTGGACAGCCAGAAGGGGGGCTACGTGAGGATGCTGTTCATAGACTACAGTTCAGCCTTCAACACGATAGTCCCCACCAGACTGGCCGGGAAGCTACTGGAATTGGGGCTCAACACCTCCCTGTGTGCCTGGGTCCTGGACTTTCTCACCGCCAGGCCCCAGGTAGTCAAGATGGGAGGGAATACATCGAAGTCCCTCACCCTGAGCACAGGATCGCCCCAGGGTTGCGTCCTCAGCCCCCTATTGTACTCCCTGTACACACATGACTGTGTGGCTAGGTTCAGCTCCAATTCAATAATTAAGTTTGCTGATGACACTGTGGTGGTGGGCCTGATCTCAGACAATGATGAGAGGGCCTACCGGGAGGAGGTGGCTGATCTAGCACTCTGGTGCCAGGAGAACAGCCTCCTCTTGAACATCAAAAAAACGAAGGAGCTGATCATGGACTTTAGGAGGGCACATCATCCGAGGACGTACACTCCATTGAGTATAAATGGGGATCCTGTGGATAGGTTGAACTGTTTTAAATATCTGGGAGTCCACATCTCTGAGGATATGACATGGTCATCACACGCCTCAGCACTGGTGAGTAAGGCAAGGCAGCGCCTTTACCACCTCAGGCAATTGAGGAAATTCAGAGTGTCTCCGAGGATCCTCCAGTGCTTCTACGCAGCGGCGGTGGAAAGCATCTTGTCCGGGAACATTATCATCTGGTTCGGGAATTGCTCTGCCAAGGACAAGAAGGCTCTGCAGAGAGTAGTGCGTTCGGCCGAACGCACTATGGGAACTTCACTCACCCCCCTGCAGGAACTATACAACAGGAGGTGCAACTCCAGAGCAAACAAAATCATGAGAGACCTCTTCCACCCCTGCAACAGACTGTTCCAGCCGCTACGGTCAGGCAAACGCCTCCGTTGCCATGCAGTGAGAACGGAGAGGTTGAGAAGGAGTTTCTTCCCAGAGGCAATTCGGACTGTAAACGCCTTTCTCACCAGGGACTAACTGTACAGAACGTTTTTTTTTTCCTTCTATTATTTATTATGTAAAATAATATGTGTGTTATGATTGTGTTTATAATTTGTTTGGTTGTTTTGTTGTTCCGCGAGCATTGCCACTTTCATTTCACTGCACATCTCGTATGTGTATGTGACAAATAAACTTGACTTGACTTGACTTGACTTGACTATTTAATAATCTGTTCATGAAGTGATATTTACACAACTCAAATTGTGATTCTTGAATTTTTACAGTTCGACAGTTTTCATATTTGGTTCAGTTTTACTTTAGATACACAGCATGGAAACAGGCCCTTTGGCCCACCATGTCCACACCGATCACTGATCACGTTCACATATGTGAATATGTGGTTTTATGTGATCCCACTTCCTCATCCATTCACTCACATTACAACCAAGACAATTTTACAGAGGCCAGTTAACCTACAACACTCCAGGTCTTTGAGATGTGTTTGGAAAGTGGAGAAATAGAGAAGACCCACATGATGATAAGGCGAAGATGTTAACTCCACACAGACATTACCCAAGGTCAGGATCAAACCTGGTCCTCTGGTGCTGTGAGGCAGCAACATTACCAGCTGTGCCATTCTGCCACTCTGCCAACAGAGACCCGGCTTTGATCCTATCCTCGGGTGCTGTCTGTGTGGAGTTTGCATGTTCTCGCTGTGACCATCTAGGTTTCCTCTAGGAGCCCTACCGCATCCCAAAGACATGTTGGTTTGTCGGATAATTGGCCTCTGTAAGTTGCCTCCATTATGTAGGGAATGGATGCAAAAGTGGGATAACATAAAACAAAGTGAATTATGATGGAAAAATTGCGAGGAATGACATTTTTCACTATGTTGAACTACTGAATATGACACATGCGTTCTCTTCTTAATTTTTTTCATCAAAATTTAGAAATATATTTGATTCCTTTCTCATCTACTTAATTTACTACAAATTCTCATGTTTAATTATTCTGCATTGATGAAGCATCTGACTGAAATAATTCAAATCTTGAGGATTGACACAAACTGGTTAGACCTTTTCATCATTTTGATCACTATGAAGATCCATTATGGGTTACACTTTAGTTGCACCCATAGTATGAGCTCATCAATAAGGTGTTATATTTAACATCACATATTACATAATATTTACAGTGCATTAATGGGCCATTCAACACAAAAGTAACTAGTACAGGTAACTTGTAAAATCGTGCATCTGAAGTCAAACGTGGAAGTCTCAAATCCACTGACAATGTTACATTGCACTCAGAGTCCAGCAATGGTCCAGTAAAGCTGTGGATACCTTCTTTGTTTACCTCTCAACTATGTACCAGGCAATCAGAATTTCCTTCTTGTATTAACACTTTCAGACTTGGTCTCTGCCAAATACATTTTCTATTGCTTGGTGTGCAGGAAAAATCTGCAGATGATGGTTTAAATCGAAGGTAGACACAAAATGCTGGAGTAACTCAGCGGGACAGGCAGCATCTCTGGAGAGAAGGAATGGGTGATGTTTTGGGTCGAGACCCTTCTTCAGGCTGACCATTCTATTGTTTAGTTATTGATTTCCTCTTTGGAACTGCAACTGGCTTGATAATTTCTCTTGCTTGACACTTCTAAAATAAATGCTTAGACTGGTCAATTAAGAATTTTCTACTTAAACCTTTCCTTTTGATGAATAATTTCCAGCAATAGCCATTAAATATTTGTCATGTTGCTTGTCAGATCATTCCTCTTGATGTTGGTTAATGATTTCCCCCCTTTGCTTATTGATGTCTATTACTTGCCTTTGTATGAAGTGAAATCAATAGTTTATCATTTAATTCAACATCCTCGAGCCTGTATAAATTTGCAAACTACTTCTTGATGGTACTATAATTATCTGTGCTTCACTTCATCATGAACTGTATTCAACTCATCTATTTCTCTTTTCTAATCATGGCTCATGTCTCTGATTTTTAAGAGCTTATTTGTTTTTATCCAACCTAATTATCTGTGGGATGCCACACTGGAGGAGGTTACAGCAGCAAGAATATTAAAGGATTTAAAACAAGTTGAATGGATAAGCAAAAAAAAAAACCCGAAATTCTTCTCTGATGTAGCTTGGTTAGGTCAAGTATCAGACCTGATGAATAATGTAATATTCCTTGCAATTTGTCATGCATTTGCTTTATTATTTCCTCACTTTAAGGACAATAGCAAAACAATTCCACAGTTTACCACACTTGCTGAATAACTTTCAGAATTGTAGAAATCTATTAAATAATTCTGAGTGCTTTGAAATGGTTGAATTAATCTCTTAAAATTCACAATGTATGTAAATGGGTTGGATCTGTTTTGAGCAGTTTGCTTCCAGGGCGTAAAAGGGATATCTGTCAGTTGACTTCAAACAAACATTCAGATTCGCCCAATCATGCATTGAAGGGTGTAAAAAGCTGAATCTATTAGTTTAATCAAAGCAAGTAAAAAATCTTTAATATTAAACTGCATTTCCTGCTATTTTTAACCTTCATTTCTTTGCAATTTGCAATGTTTAGATCAGATATGTGCTTAACCTGCAGCATGTTGAACCAAGTTAGTTTCCCTATTGTCTTGTTACCCTTCAGTCCAAAGGCAAGCCTTGTTTTACATGCACCCATAATTCTATGCTGCAGGATTTTCCTGTTTAGATTAAAAATGCGACGATTGAAGCACAAATTTTAGAAGTTGATGTCTCAGCAGCCGTGGATAGTTTGCCTCTTCTATGTTTAGGAAGATTGAGTTTTCTTGATTGTGAACTTGCATCAATGTTGAAACACCATAGTTTTCATATCCATAGATTTTAGACACCTCTGTAAAATCACCCCTCAGGTTTCTGCGCACCAAGGAATAAAGTCTTAGCCTACCCAATCTCCCTGAAATGGAATTCTTGAGGCCATCGTCATTGTCTACAATACCACCTATTTCAGTGTTGTGTGACCATACAATGTCAAGATTCACATCGTTATAAGAAAATTTCTAATTTGTGTCCAAATATTTCAAAATAGCATAATATTTAAGGCTTACAAAATTACTTTGCTCAATAATCTTTTTGCCATCGGCAAAATACAAGTGAATAATTTACATTTATTTCAGTCAGTGATCTTTGCTTTCAAGAAAAACAATTTAAGTAACAACGTACAAAGGACAATGCTAATATTTAGGAATGATTTAAAAAAGCTGCAGGGCATATAACATGTTGTTTAGGCAATGTTGTTGTTCCAGACAATTATTGTAGATAGGTTTAAGACTGAATGTACTTGGTTTCAGATAAGGAACAGAGGCATGGAAATTCAATGCATAGTGTTTGTTTTATGTAGTACACAACAGGATGGAAATGTAAATGAATTTGTTAAATATAATCTGTACTTTTCACTGCGCATTGAGTACACTGGAAATTTGAATCATACTTCAGTGCACATATAGGCTAATACAGGCTGCACAAGTGACATTAAATGAATCCAATGCTTTAGTATTGCAGCTGCAACATAGGCTTGTGTATACAGTGATAGGAAATATCATAGTTGCAGGCAGCTCTATTCAAGTCACACTTGGAAAGACAGTTCTTACCTGAGTTGCTTTAGGGGAATCCACCTCAACAGGAAATAAAGGTAAAGCATTTGCCTTTCTTTTCGGGTGGGGTGGAGAGTATTATCTGACCACTCTAACCCCTTGTTCCAGGTAGTTATTTAAGTCACCACAAATAATGGGAGATCTGATAGATAAGGTGCATGATAAAATGCACAAAAATACTTTATGAGAGATTTCCGTGAACCTAGGAGGTTTAAAAATATTAAAAGAAGTAAACTGTAGGAAGGAACTGCAAATGCTGGTTTAAACCAAAGATAGACTCAGTAACTCAGCGGGGCAGGCAGCATCTATGGAGAGAAAGAATGGGTGACGTTTCTGGTCGAGACCCTTCTTCAGATGAAACATTTGTCTAAAGACACATTATAAGAAAAAACTGGGAGGCAGCATTAACTTTGAAGTATTCTGTAAATGTACCCCAATGTTGGCACTAACCATGAGTTCTTGTTGTGGGAGAGAATGGAAAACATTTTGGGGTGCAAAACAACAATTTACTTTATGTGTAATGTCATCGTAGTGTGGGTCATCGAGTTTGTTCAAAACATCGATAGATTCTTTGAAGTAAAGCAATTGTGCAGGAATATAGCACTCAGATACAAGATTAGTCATGATCTTCACAAATGTTGTAGCCGTTCCAAAGGATCAAATCAATGTTCTAGACTTGGGTGAAGGAATAAAGATTATAAAATTGATGGACTGTCCAGAACTTGGCATCACAAAGAATAGTGATGGATAGTTGAATATTTTGGACCTGCATACATAATCTTGCTTGACTGATTTTGTTCCAGGTTCACGTGATGATCTAAGGGTGAAGTCAGCAGAAATGTTATCACCTGAGGATTGATCTCCCTGACACTGTGGTTGTAGCTGATTACATTCAAAATTTTAAAGGGGATTGGAGAGCTGTTTAAGCATTTAATGAGTTGTACACAAGCATTGAGTATGTAACGAAGTGCCGTTGATCCTTCAAGGAGCAAACAAAGAAATAACGAGTTGAATAGCCTCCTGATTTGTTGCAACATTTTATGATTCTTTTAATCTATAATTCTTTTAATCTATGCACTGCGTGATTTATGGGCTCATGACATAATCCCTCCTTTTTGTTTTGTGAACTGAGCAATGGGTTATTTTGTTTTAAATTTTAGTACCATTGATCACCCTAAATTATTCCCAGACCAGCATTGAACCGCTGAGCAGCCTCAGTCACCAGAATCTGCTTACGTCACAGCCTCTTAATGTTGCAAGCCCAGACACTCCCTTTATTGACCATACATAATGGATGTGCAGGCTGTCTATGCCTTCAGAGAAGATGCGTGTTCCTGAATAATAAGAATCTTTAAAGAAGGTGCTGCTGATATTTTGGTCCTTGGTTGGCTCAGACAAGAGCTGCAGTTTCTGAAAGTTCTAAAAGATCATGTGATAGGAGTAGAATTAGGCTATTCGGCCCATCAAGTCTACTCCGCCATTCAATCATGTCTGATCTATCTCCCCCTCCTAACCCCATTCTCCTGCCTTCTCCCCATAACCTCTGACACCCATACTAATTAAGAATCTATCTATCTCTACCTTAAATATATCCAGTGACTTTGCCTCCACGGCCTTCTGTGGCAAAGAATTCCACAGATTCATCATCATCTGACTAAAGAAATTCCTCTTCATCTCCTTCCTAAAAGACCGTCCTTTAATTCTGAGGCTATGACCTCCAGTCCTAGACTCTTCCGCTAGTGGATATATCCTCTCCACATCAACTCTATCCAAGATGCATGTAGTTCCTCAGTATGAGTTGCCAGCACTTTCTGCTAAATGGTGGTCCATGGAGCTATGTAAAGTTTAGTTATTCCCTAAGGTCACAATGCATTTCGTTGTCTCTGTACTGTACACTGACAATGACAATTAAAATTGAATCTGAATCTGAATCTGAATCTGAATTTGGCTGATGGCCTTCTGTATGATTCGCCATACTGATTCCAAAATTGTGTCTAATTCCCTGACCTTTGGAGCAAACACTCTCTAGCTCCAGATATCTATGTTCCCATGGCAATTGCTGATCATAATTGACTACCTGAAGAGGGTGCATCCAAGCTAGTGTTTAAGTAAGTGGTCTGATGGATACAGTGAATTAACCAGAGCGATGTGGAGTGGACTGACTGCCTTCATTCTCTTGCTGTAGAGATCCATCACCCAAAGAGGAACACGAAGGATCCTCTTTGGAAGAAGATGAACTGAAATTTGTAAATAGGTTGTAACAACGCCATGGCAAGAGACCTTTTCAGCTTCAGAATATCTGACAACTACCGCTCAAAGGTCAATAGCAAGTCTCTCAAACACTAACCTGCTGTTCTCCAGCTTCTTCACATTTCCCCAGTACCATTCATAAGCTCATGTTATAGGAGCAGGATAAAGTCATCCGGCCCATTAAGTCTACTCTGCTATTCAATCGTGGCTGATTTATCTTTCCCTCTCAACCCCATTCTCCTGCCTTTTCCCCATGGTTCCTTCTGACCTACACATCTGTGTGCCTGCCTTGGAGGCTTGAGTTAATCCTAGAGCTTCTTCAGCCCCTTTCATCTTTCCACTCATCGACTTTGTCTTTTGAATATCATTGTATATTAATTATTTGGATAAGGGGATTGAAGACTTTGTGGCCAAGTTTGTTGATGATTCTAAGATAGGTGGAATGGCAGATAGTGTTGAAGAAGCAAGGACTCTGCAGAAGGATTTGGACAGGTTAGGAGAGTGGGCAGAGAAGTGACAGATGAAATTCAGAATAGCAAAGTGCAGAGTCATGAATTTTGAAAATAAAAATATAGGCGTAGATTATTTTCTAAATGGCGAGAGAATCGATAAATCGGAGGTGCAAAGGGATTTGGAAGTGCTGGTGCAGGACTCCCAAAAAGTTATTTTGAAAGTCGAATTGGTAGTAAGCCAATTCAATGCCAGCATCTATATCAAAACAGAGATGTAATGCTGGTCAAGCTGCATTTGGAGTACTGTAAGCAAATTTGCGACCTAGCTGAGGCCACGAGTAGACGGGAACTTCCTTGGAGCATGCAGGAGAGTTCCAGCGACCTCATAGGTCCTCGTGTCGCCATGCTGCGAGTTTGAGTCGAGGGCAAACTATTCAAAACTCGCAGAGTAGGTCGCCCAAGTGGGACAGGCCCTTAAGGCTCAAAAACAAAAGGTGAGCAGTGTAATTCACTATACTTAGTGTGGCCTTTCTCAATCTTTAAAGAAAGACTCCTTATGTATTTATTAAATATAACTGACTGAAGCACACTGCACCAAAACCCAAGACACAACACAATTTACACAGACATCCATCACAGCGCATCTCCTCCTCGCCGTGATGGAAGGCAAAAAAACATATCTCTCCCCTGCACTCCCCATTCCCCTCCCGATGTCAGAGTCAAAGCCCCCGGCGGGCGATGGCAATTGTCCCGCGGCCATTAAAGCCACGCCGGGCGATGCAAGGCCACGCTCCGGGTCTTGTTGTTGGAGCCCCCGGCGGGCTCTAGCAAAGTCCCGCAGCCGTTGAAGCCGCGCCGGGCGGTGATGTAAGGCCCCGCTCCAGGTACTCCTCGACCCCGCGACTCGGGCGGGTGAAGTCGCCGTTGCAGAAGCATCGAAAAGCGGTCTCCCACCAGCAACCCACGGGCTCCCGATATTACTGTCTGCCAGACCTGTGGTAAGCCTCCGAATCTTCGGGGGTCGGGTCACAGCAGCGCGCCACCACCGCTCCTCCCGCTCCGGACTCGGCCAGCTCCATGATGGTGAGTAGGTCCGCAGCTCCGTGACTGGAGCTCCAGGACGTTCCTGCTGGAGGCCTCACGTTGCAGCCCCAACGACAACGGAGACCCGACAGGGAAAAGGTCGGGTTCTCTGTGCAGGGGAAAGATTTTAAAAGTTTCCCCCCCCCCCCCCCCCCCCCCCCCCCCCCCCCCCCCCCCACACACACACACCCCCCCAAAAAAAAATAATAAAAACTACATTAAAATGGGACAAAAAAAATAACAAAAAGACAAACGGACTGCAGAGGCCGCTGCGACGTGAGTCGTGCCGCCCACCGATTAATCTCTATAGCTGCAGATTTCGGTTGCATTTCACACAAGAACATTGTTTATAACACTTCTTAACACTTCACAATGACAGATATCATAGATCTGTGAAATGATCTGTAAATTATTCGTAAAATGTGTTAATTACCAACCAGAATAAGGGGCAATACATTACTGCACACTATTCAAATTGTTCTCACCCAGAATAGAAGAATGCCTAGTTCTATCTCTCTATACTGTAGTACAGTTGTCTTTTTTTGGGGTAAGTATAAAATAAAACCATACGTTTATTAATGGGACTGGGATGTCTCAAGAGATTGTCTTAAATTTATTAATTTTGGTAAGTAACTCAGATCTGGCTTGTAAATGGTATGACATTGTTTCAATGTTGCAAAATGAATAGCCTAATATTTTGTTGGAGATTGCACAGGATGATAACATAAACGGTTAACGTTACGACAATATTTCATCCTGATGAATAGTAAGGAAAAAAAAAACTGCTGGCAATCTAAAAACAATGTTGGAGATACTCATTAAATCAGGCAGAATCTGTGGAAAGAGAAACTGCGTTAATGTGTCAGGTCAATGACTGTTCAGCAGGCTAATGTATGATAGAGTTCATCAGGAAGATGGAATATCATTGAACCAAAATGTTCACTCTAACTCTTTCCACATTTGCTGCTTGACTTGTCTACTCTTGATTATGTCTACTCTTCTGTGTTGTTATCATTGATTAACGTCAAGTTAAAATGTACTGTGCAAATAATTACAACCATCAATGAAATACTGTTGTAATGCCTTAAGCTATTTGGAATGCAGGCTGAATATAAACACACAAAAAATAATTACAGGTACATGAAAGAGCATATTTTAAAAACATTGATCAGCTGCAAATCAATACATTAACGACCCTATTCATAGATTTTTTTTACCTCAAATAAATCTTTATTTTTCTCAAAATAACATATTGAAATATATTAATAGAAAACAGTTACCCAGATGTAACCTTTCAGGTCTTGCATATTTTGCATGCACCACCATTTCCTTTATCTCTTCTAATATATGACAGTCCCAGGATGGAGGGACTGTCATATGTTGATAGAATGGAGTGGCTGGGCTTGTATATGCTGGAATTTAGAAGGATGAGAGGAGATCTTATTGAAACATACAAGATTATTAAGGGTTTGGACATGCTAGAGGCAGGAAACATGTTCCCAATGTTGGGGGCATCCAGAACCAGGGGCCACAGTTTAAGAATAAGGGGTAAGGCATTTAGAATGGAGACGAGGAAAAACTTTTTCACACCGAGGGTTGTGATTCTGTGGGATTCTGTGCCACAGAAGGCAGTGGAGGCCAATTCTCTGGATGCTTTCAAGGGCGAGTTAGATAGAACTCTTAAAGATAGCGGAGTCAGGGGATATGGGGAGCAGGCAGGAACGGGGTACTGATTGTGGATGATCAGCCATAATCATTGTGAATGGCGGTGCTGGCTCGAAGGGCCAAATTGGCCTAATCCTGCACCTATTGTCTATTGTCTGTTGTCCATTGCTTATTGAAGTTCCAAATTTAACGAAATCTACTTTCCTAATCACCACTGAAACCTTTAATATGAGAGAATCTACAACTTGCAGGGTGACTTTCTATCATTCACTGTCGTTTAGGGTATATGAATAACCACTTGTATCTGTGCTAGCAAGGATATTGGATGTTAAAAAGTTTCATACTTTAAAATTATATTTACTTTCAAAATACCCATATAAAATCTCAAATTTAAGAATCAATAGAGAGGCAAGAACCAAGAGTTTTTTATTGTCATATGTACCGAAATGGAATAATTAAATTCTTACTTGCAGCAGTGCAACAGATCTGTAAACACAGTACTCAATAGAGAAATTAATAAACAAACAAAAAAAGAAGTTCAATGTATATTAACAAAATGGTGTAAAACAAAACAAAGCCTGAAGTCCCTAGTGCAATCTAGGTAGTTCGTAGTTGGCATTTGGTTGGAGATTATAATGTTCAATAGTTAGATGGGAATTTTTTTTCCCAAACCTGGATGTTATAGTTTTCTGAATCCTATACCTTCCTGATGGCAGGATTAAATGTGTGCGTGGCCAGGGTGGTGTGGGTCCTTGATGAAGCTGGCAGCTTTTTTGAGACATCACCTCGTATAGATCCCTTCGATGGTGGGGAGTTCAGTACCCGGGCAGTGTTCACTACTTTTTGCAATCTCCTTCAATCCAGGGCATTCAAGTTTTTGAACCAGGCCATGATGCAACCAGTCAATATGCTCTCCACCGAACACACGTAGAAGTACAAGAGACGAGATACCAAATCTCCTCAATCTTCGAGGATGTAAAGGTGTTGATGGGCTTTCTTTATGAGTGCATCAATGTGCTGGGTCCAGGATCGATCTTCAGAAACATGCATGCTCAAAAACCTGAAGCCTCCACCACTGACCCGTTGATGAAGACAGGTTTGTGGATCCTCGGACTTCTAATGCCAGCATTTAATTCCTTAGTTTTACTGATGTTGAAAGCAAGGTTGTTGTACTGTCAGTGTTCAATCAGATATTTGATCTCCCTCCTATACTCTGAATCATCATTATCCATAATTCGTCCAACAATGTTGGTGTTGTTGGCAAATTTAATGGTAGAGTTGGAACTGTGTGTTACACAGGCATGGTTATACAATGAATAGAGTAGGGGAACTGAGGGGGACTGAGCATACAGCCTTGATTTCTCTATGTGCTATTGTTTACAAAGTGAAATGTTGTTGCCAATGTGTATCAATTTGTTCTGTTGAAGAGGAAGGCAAATATTCATTTGCAAAGGGATGCGCAGAGACATAGTCCCTGATCTTGGTAACAAATTTGGATGATGGTGTTGAATGCTAAGCTGTAGTCAATTAACAAAAATCCTGACGTATGTGTTTTTATTTTTAAAGTGGTCCAGTGTAGAGCGGAGAGTCAGTGAGATCGCATTTTCCGATGACCTGGTATGGTGGTAAGCAAATTGTAGTGGGTCCAGGTTCTTGTTGAGGTAGGAGTTGATATACTCCATAACCAACCTCTCGAAGCACTTAATCACCACAGATGTTAGTGTTACCATTCGATACTCATTAAGACATGTCACTTGACTCTTCTAGGGCTCAGTAAACAGGTGGAACCTCAGACCTTAGTAATGGAAAGTTGAAAATGTCTGCATCTCGAGCCACCCAAGTTTTAGAATGCAACCAGGAATGCTATCAAGTGCAGACACTCTCCGAGTGTTTACTCTCGTGAAGGATATTCTAACGTCAATGTTAGTGATGGAGATTGCAATACCATCAGGGGCTAGGATGGGTCTGAGAAAGCACATCATTGTTCACCTTATTGAATCATTTGGAGAACACATTGAGCTCATCCTCATTGTCACTTGAACTGACATTTAATTTCACCTTGTAGGAAGTGATGTGCAACCCTTGCCAGAGCAGGCAGATGTACATCTCGTCCTCCAGTTTAGAGCAAAAGTTTCTTTTAGCCATTTTGATGGCTTTATCGAGGTAGTATCTGGACTTCTTCTATGTATCTGGATCACCAGACTTAAATGCCCGAGATCTGGTCCTTAGAAGATCGCAGACCTCCTGGTTCATCCAAGGCTTCTGGTTGGGAAACACTCAGATGGTTTTTGTGGGAACACATTCTCCCACTCATTTCCTTATGAAGTCGTGAACAATTATTGTGTATTTGTTCCTTTGCCAAGTCTTTGAACGCTGCCCAGTCTACTGACTCCATGCAATCCAAGAGTCATTCAACTGCATCTCCTGACCAGTTCTGCGTGGTTCTCACTGCTGGGCCTGTGCTCTTCAATCAATGTCTATACGCAGGAAGAAGGAGCACAGCCATGTTCATAGATTTCCCAAAGTGAGGGCAAGGGATGAAGCAATAGGCATCTTTACGTAGAATAGCAGTGGCTGAGGGTGTTTGATCCTCTGGCACTGCAGGACACATAGTGGTGGTAGTTTGGGAGTGATTTCTTCAAACTGGCCTTGTTGAGGTCCCCGGCCAAGATGGTAAACATCTGCCACGGTTATGATGATGGAGGTAAATCCCCTCAAGAGTTAGAAGGGACAGCACTTCACCGCCAGGTGTTCCATGTATGGAGAGCAGGAGTTGGACAGGACAGCTAAGCCGGAGTTCCACAAAGATTTTACCACGAGGCAGACACCACTGCATCTCCCTTTCCTTGATGCCTCCACTCGATTCATGCGATTAATGTAGAAACCCCTGGGCTGGAGGGCTGAGTCTGGGAGCTGGTGGTGAGCCATGTCACATCTCTCTTTGATAAAGCAGCCTTGCCCTTAAGTCATCAACCTTATTTTCTAGGGACCCTACCAAGGCCAGTAGAATGGTAGGAAGTGTGGGGGTTGGGTGGGGGGCTCGTAGTCCCCTGCTCTTCAGTCTTACTAACAAGCTTACCGGATGATCATGTTCCCAGACACAATGGAGGGCTCCGTGCTGTTTTCTGATGTTCACTGTAACCGTAACCGTGATTGTCTGTGAGGACAGGGAACCTTACTCACTCAGCTCTGTGACTCTTTGTTAGCTTTTATATAATTAGCTACTTTTGCTTTTTGTAATGATTTTGTTTTAAACATTTTCTGCCTGAGTAATATATTTTTGACAGGAATGGATTTAATGTGCTTTGAGTACATTTTGTTTAGAATAAATAGGAAGCCTAATTTAATTGGCTTGCTGAAAAATATTTCCAGATAAAAAAAAATATTTGGAAGGACTCAGTTACAGAAGATGAATGAGAAAATTCTCCAAGTATCTCCAAGTTTGCGGATGACACTAAGCTGGGGGGCAGTGTTAGCTGTGAGGAGGATGCTAGGAGACTGCAAGGTGACTTGGATAGGCTAGGTGAGTGGGCAAATGTTTGGCAGATGCAGTATAATGTGGATAAATGTGAGGTTATCCATTTTTGTGGCAAAAACAGGAAAGCAGATTATTATCTAAACGGTGGCCGATTGGGAAAGGGGGAGATGCAGCGAGACCTGGGTGTCATGGTACACCAGTCATTGAAGGTAGGCATGCAGGTGCAGCAGGCAGTAAATAAAGTGAATGGCATGTTGGCTTTCATAGCAAGAGGATTTGAGTATAGGAGCAGGGAGGTTCTACTGCAGTTGTATAGGGTCTTGGTGAGACCACACCTGGAGTATTGCGTGCAGTTTTGGTCTCCAAATCTGAGGAAGGACATTATTGCCATAGAGGGAGTTCAGAGAAGGTTCACCAGACTGATTCCTGGGATGTCAGGACTGTCTTATGAAGAAAGACTGGATAGACTTGGTTTATACTCTCTAGAATTTAGGAGATTGAGAGGGGATCTTATAGAAACTTACAAAATTCTTAAGTGGTTGGACAGGCTAGATGCAGGAAGATTGCTCCCGATGTTGGGGAAGTCCAGGACAAGGGGTCACAGCTTAAGGATAAGGGGGAAATCCTTTAAAACCGCGATGAGAAGAACTTTTTTCACACAGAGAGTGGTGAATCTCTGGAACTCTGTGCCGCAAAGGGTAGTCGAGGCCAGTTCATTGGCTATATTTAAGAGGGAGTTAGATGTGGCCCTCGTGGCTAAGGGGATCAGAGGATATGGAGAGAAGGCAGGTACGGGATACTGAGTTGGATGATCAGCCATGATCATATTAAATGGCGGTGCAGGCTCGAAGGGCCGAATGGCCTACTCCTGCACCTAATTTCTATGTTTCTAAAACTAAATAATCAATTTTTTGGCCCTTTATTGGGGTCCAATTTTTATATACCAAAAGACACAAAGTGCTAGTCACTCAGCAGATCAGGAAGCATCTCTGAAGAACATGGATAGGTGACATTTCAGTTTGAGAACCTTCTTTAGACTGAAACATGTTGTCTGGAGATGTTGCCTGAATAACTCCAGAATTTTGTTTTCTTTTGTGTATTAATCAGCATCTGCAGTTCCTTGTTTCCCCATTTTTGATCTCACTACTAAATTATTTGTACATTCAGCAGTTTTAAGTTAATTCTAATATACCAGGATTTGAGTAGTGATAAAAATGCAATATTGTAGCCTATACTTCCAACTAGTTCTGAATCTCCTATGACTGTGATGTGCAGCCACCATTATATTCCATGGTCACATTACTAACCAAGGATGAATTTCTAAGTCATGCAGATTTATGAAGTCAACTTCCAAAAGCAGAATAATAATGCATACTTCAATAGAGGCTTGCGCTGCAATGAGTAAATTGTTATGTAAACAGTTCTGACTAAAATGCAGATGCAGGAATTACATTATATTATGACCCTTGGAATATGAATTTAACTGTGATTCACTTTCTGTGCTATCATCTAGTCTAAAATTGGCTCTACCATTTTTGTTCTTGCATGCTATAGAAAGGTTTGGTACCACATGGTTTCTTCTGTGCACCATCGCTGTCTTTTCATAATGACAGAGGATTTCAGCCTCATGGGTACCAATTAAGTTCCATTTTATATTCACTGGAATAAAGGAAGCAATGGATTATACAAGTTGACGTGAAATCTACAAATTTAAATAGATACTTTCCAAATTAAGAACTCCTACGCTTTTATTATGGTTGAGAGACATCCCTTCACGTGTCTGTATTTTACTGAATAAGATGTGATGCAGAGCAAATTAAGTGGAATGACAACTATCGTGATGAGTGTTAGGAGATGCTTCCTGGGAATAATTTACTTTTATAAGTCTTTTTTATAATGTAAATTCTCTGAAGCTTGAGGAACATATCAATGAAAACATAGCATTTAAAATACCTGGCAGATTCAAGTGCATAACATTATGACATTTTAAATAAGTGGCTTTGTCCCGTCTTTTATTTTAATCCGGAGGGATACCAAAAGTTGCCTGGCCTTATTGAGGAAATTTAGATGAGAAAATTATCTTTTCACAATTCCAAGTATGTTTTTCCAAGAGGACAAAGTTTGCATAGGAAACAAATGTCCCCAAGTGGGTAAAGAGCAGTGGAAGTACTCTGCAGTTCATGATTGCCACTGTTTGGGCTTATCTGGCACCCACTGCATATATTAGAAGTTGGCATGCTGACAGCATTAACATGGTTGATATTGGATCTGATCTGATGAAGGGAACATCTTTTGGAATTTTCCCTGTAGACTCCCTTTCATAGAGTATCAGGATGAGCTGCAAGCATGTACTGAATGTTCCAGTACATGGGCCGTGAGCAAAATGATGCACCTTTAATTGCATTCATGATTTATCATTTACATCGCATTATTCATTCACTCCTCAGTCACACTCGGTGGTGGTGAGCTACTTCTGTAGCCACAGCTGCCCTGGGGCAGACTGACGGAAGCGTGGCTGCTAATCTGCGCCTACGGCCCCTCTGACCACCACCAGTCATTCACACACATTCACACACATTCACACACAGGCAAAGGTGGGTGAAGTGTCTTGCCCACGGACACAACGACAGTATGCACTCCAAGCGGGATTCGAACCGGCTACCTTCCGGTCACCAGCCGAACACTTAGCCCATTGCGCCACCTGTCATCCCAAAATTAGACCATGTTGGAGTCGCAAAAAATTTCAGAGCTGCAATTCAACTGTGGAAGTGCATGCTGAGGAACTTTAGTACCACAAACCTTATTTGTTTGTAATATGAGGGAATCACAGAGTACCATGGCAATGCATTTGCAGTGTGGTAATCCACAGAGACACCATTAACTGTGTGTATTGAGATTTAATCAGACATAAAAATCCTTAAATTTGCTTGTCTGTTTCTCTGTGGGGTAGGGGAGGGGGGGAAGCCAGATTGAATCCTTTATTAAGGAGAATCATCTGGGATGGTAGAGAGTGCCTGGGTCGTGGTGCCCATAGTATTGGTGGTGAGGCCTCGCGACGATGGGCCCGTGGCGGCGGTGGGGCCTTGCGGCAATGGAGCTGCGGTGCCAGCGGGCCATCGCGGAGGCGGTGGGGTCTTGCAGCGGCGGTGGGGTCTTGCAGCGGCAATGGGGTCTTGCAGCGGCAGTGGGGTCTTGCAGCGGCAGTGGGGTCTTGCAGCGGCAGTGGGGTCTTGCAGTGGCAGTGGGGTCTTGCGGCAATGGAGCTGCGGTGCCAGCGGGGCATCGCGGCGGCGGTGGGGTCTTGCAGCGGCAGTCGGGTCTTGCAGCGGCGGTGGGGTCTTGCAGCGGCAGTGGGGTCTTGCTGAATTTCAATATCTGCGGATAAATCTATCTCTTCCTCTTTTTTCAGTTTTTTCCTGACTCATGTCTGGTGGGCTGCCCGTACTATTGGTTGTGCAGTTTAGACTCTACAATTTAATTCTGACTGTGTGAGGAAAGCACCTTTATTCTAAAATAAAGAAATTGACCTTTTTATGTTTTGTCCCCTAGGTGGGCCTGTTGGGACAGCCCCAGTTCAATACAATGTAGTCCCTAACAATTTAATAAGAACCTACGATGAATTATTGATCTTGCCTAAACAACTTGTCTTGTTAGAAGAACTTTGGGACCTGCAGGCACATTACTGGCGAGTTCAATTAATTTCCTTTAATTTGCCAACTAATATAGTTTCTATGCTGCTAATGACATGCTAAAAGCCTCAGTATAGAGACATTTCACCATTCACGTTCTTACCTCTGAAACAAGTAGATATTTCGAGGAGATTGCAGAAAAAATGTGGTTGTATTGCTACCGTGTCCAGTGCAGAAAAGCTGGAATGAAAAATGCAAATGCCGCATCAATAATATTCAGAAATTGTCCTTGTGATCTGGAAAGGTTATGGTCTTTTCTGTTTTAAACTTCCATATGGTGCATAGTATCTAGGAACCTTCAATAATCAATTTACACGGGTATCTAACTGAAGGAATATTTAAATAGTATTAATTGAAAGCAAATTGCGTGAATAACAATATTAGTCTCTACTATGACCACCACAAGTAATCAGAGTACAGATTGCATTATTTTTTCCAAAGCTTTGTTCAGGCTTTTGCACATATTTATTTGCATTTCCTCATGTATAATATTTCTTTCAGTTACTGGAATTAGATTGGACATAAGAATATACTTTTTATGCATTATTGATATTCCTTTTATTAGTACAGCTGACATTGGGTTTAACATTGAAATGATTTTTAATTAGAACGTTAGTCAGCACCTGTGACAAACTTTAAACAAAACAATATCATGCCATGTAACAGTTACATTGGGATTTTAAAAACATCTATTCAATTTTTCAGAATTTGAGCTCATTGATAAAAATAGTGTTTATTGCCCATCCCAATTGTCTTCGAGATGGTAATATTGAGCTATTCATGCTGTTCATCGATTACAGCTCAGCATTCAACACCATTATTCCATCAAAACTGATCACCAAACTCGGTAACCTGGGCATCGACCCCTCCCTCTGCAACTGGATACTGGACTTTCTAACCAACAGACCCCAGTCTGTGAGGTTAGACAAACACACCTCTTCAACCCTCACCCTGAACACCGGCGTTCCTCAGGGCTGTGTGCTGAGCCCCCTCCTCTACTCCCTCTTCACCTATGACTGCACACCTGTACATGGTACTAACACCATCATCAAGTATGCAGATGATACAACGGTGATTGGCCTCATCAGCAACAACGATGAGCTGGCCTACAGGGAGGAGGTCCAGCACTTAGCAGCATGGTGCGCTGACAACAACCTGGCCCTTAACTCCAAGAAGACCAAGGAGCTCATTGTAGACTTCAGGAAGTCCAGAGGTGGCACGCACACCCCCATCCACATTAACGGGACGGAGGTGGAACGTGTTTCTAGCTTCAGGTTCCTGGGAGTCAACATCTCCGATGACCTCTCTTGGACCCACAATACCTCTACTCTGATCAAGAAGGCTCATCAGCGTCTCTTCTTCCTGAGGAGACTGAAGAAGGTCCATCTGTCTCCTCAGATCCTGGTGAACTTCTACCGCTGCACCATCGAGAGCATCCTTACCAACTGCATCACAGTATATGGTATGGCAACTGCTCTGTCTCTGTCTCCGACCGGAAGGCACTGCAGAGGGTGGTGAAAATTGCCCAACGCATCACCGGTTCCACGCTCCCCTCCATTGAGTCTGTCCAAAGCAAGCGCTGTGTGCGGAGGGCGCTCAGCATCGCCAAGGACTGCTCTCACCCCAACCATGGACTGTTTACCCTCCTACCATCCGGGAGACGCTACAGGTCTCTCCGTTGCCGAACCAGCAGGTCGAGGAACAGCTTCTTTCCGGCGGCTGTCACTCTACTAAACAACGTACCTCGGTGACTGCCAATGCCAATCACCCCCCCCCCCCCCCGGACACTTATTATTATATTTTTTTTATTCAAATCGTTTGCTATGTCGCTCTTCAAGGGAGATGCTAAATGCATTTCGTTGTCTCTGTACTGTACACTGACAATGACAATTAAAATTGAATCTGAATCTGAATCTGAGCTGCCTTCTTGAACACATCCTGTCCTTTCACTGAAGGGACGCACAATGCTGTTAGGTAGATAATTCTAGAACTTAGACCTAGTGGCGAAGAAGGAATATCTGCATGTCTCAAAGTCAGGTTAGTATGAAACCTGTAAATTGTACTGTTCCCATGCACATGTTGCAATTTTTCTTGATGGTAGAAACTGCAGGTTTGAGTGCTGATGTACTGTTTGATTTATACTGCAGCCATCGTGAAGGGAAGCCTGTGATGAAGGGAATTAAAGTTTAAGGTCGTGTATAGCATACCAATCAAATTAACTGCTTTGTCTGGAATGTTATCTATGCTTTTAAGTGTTGGAAGAACATTCACCAGGGCAAGTGGGGAGTATTTCAGTGTGGCCCTAATGGGCCTTTCCTACTTAGGTGATTTTTCAGGCGACTGCCGGCAACTGTCAAGTTGCCGGCAGTCGCTTGAAAATCCGGCATCTGGAACGGCGACTGTCAGAGTGGAACACACACACACACACCAACACATTGCAGGTGGGGGATGGGGGAAACGGGGGGAGCACTGTCTGAAATTCACATGGTGCAAAGCCAAAGTGATACAGATTTACACCACGATGAACAGGAAGGTTGGCGCTGTAATTAAGGCGGCTAAAGCACAGTGTACGGTAAGTCCTTTAAAAGAGGGGGGGGGGGGGGGGGGAGAGGGGAGGGGAGAGGGGGGAGAAGGAGATGAAGGAGTGGAGACAACTTTTAAGAAGCCAGACAACTTTTAAGAAGCCAGAGATACACGGCTGTGAAGTTCGGCGAACATTTAACAATACCGGTAGGTCCTTGGTTCTCAAAACTACTGCTTATGTTTTTTTCCCCCAATGAGCCAATGAAATGCACCAGTCAGCACCAGCTACAACCTACAAGAACCTATGAGAACCTTTGACCTCCTGGCAACCCACTACGAGAACCTTTGACCTCCTGGCAACACCGCTACTCTCCATGGCGGCTTTATTCTAGTCGGCGCTAATTTTTCAACATGTTGAAAAATTTGTGGCGACCATAATGAGGCTGCGACTAGTTCCCAGAGTGCAGGAACTCCTCACAACCCTGAAGGCGACTCCCTGGCAACCACCCGCGAACATGTGGTGACCATGTGACATCTACATAGTCTCTTGCAGTCGCCTAAAAAGTTGCCTGAGTGGGACAGGCCCATTACTTGTATGTGGAAGGATTTGGAGTAATAGGAATTGAGTGACTTACTGCAGGATACCCAGCATCTCACGTCTTAGTTTTTTTTTGTTTTAGTTTTAGAGATACTGTGCTGAAGCAGGCCCTTCAGCCCATCGACCCCCACCCATTAACACTACCCTACACACACTAGGGATAATTTTACATTTATATCAAGCCAACACCTACAGACCTGTACGTCTTTGGAGTGTGGGAGGAAACTGAAGGTCTTGGAGAAAACTCACGCAGGTCATGCGGAGTGCATACAAAATCTGTGCAGACAGCATCCATAGTCAGGATCGAACCCTGGTTTCTGGCGCTATAATACAGTCACTCTACTGCTCCATCACTGTGCCGCCCCATGGTGTAGCCTCATTGTTTATGTCGCTGGTCCAGCTGTGTTTCTGATCAATGGTGAGCCAGCATATTGATGGTGGGGAAATTGGAAATGGTTAGTGGGTAGGTTGATGTTGGAGATGAAAATTGTCTGGTACTTTTGTGGCACAAGTGTCATTTGCTAAGGAAGTATTCCCAGTCTTCCAATTTACCTTCATGACCCTGATATTATAACATTTAAAAGCCATTTGAACAGGTACTTGAATAGGAAAGGGATATGTACAGTACCTAATGTGGGAAAATGGGATTAGAGTAGATGGTGCTGTGGTCAGCATAGCTAAATTGAGCTGAAGAGCCCATTTGTGTGCTGTATGACTCTATGACTCTAAGAAAAGTTAAGTAGTTATGTTGATCAATTTGACAGAGTATTCAGATGTTCACACATTAAACATATGTCTGCTAATATTAACAATGTTCCATTTTAACTAAAGTTTTGTTTTGTTTGAAGAGATTTGTTAAACTTCAGTGATTTGTCAGAAACATTAGTTGCTGATGAAGTTGAAATTAAAAAGGAAAAATAAACATCCTTGCTTCCATAATAAGTACTAAGAAATAATAATGACTACATTCATAATTAGTGCATTCATGTTCAACATTTGATTGGTACAACAATAAATATAGCACAAAAATATTGAAGGCATTCCACACCTAAACTTTAGAGATACAGATACAGTGCAGAAACAGGTCCTTTGGCTCACCGAGTCGTCACCACCCAGTGGTCACCCCATACACTAGCACCATTCTACACATTAGGGACTATTTATAATTTACACAAGCCAATTAGCCTACAAACCTTTGCATGTTTGGATGCATCTTTGGGGTGTGAGAGAAAACTCAGAGCACATGGTCACATGGAGAATGTACAAACACTATTCAGACAGCTCCTGTGGTCAGGATTGAACCCAGATCCCTGGTGCTTGTAAGGTAGTAACTCTACTGCTGCGCCACTGTGCTGCATTGTGCTAGACAAAATATGCTGGAAATATTCAAAGGTTCAAGGGAAAATATTTGGAGACAGAACTTCTGGTCATGGTAAATAGGCTGATATTTCTCATTCTTCAAAGGCCAATTTTAATGTGTAAATATCCTTTTATTTATGAATGGATGCCCCGTCCCACTTAGGCAATTTCTTAGGCGACTACAGGCGACTAGGTTGTCGCCACATGGTCGCCAGGGTATCGCTGTATGGTCGTGAGTAGTCTCCTCAGTCACCCAAAGAATCGTAGTGTTTTTCTGGTGGCCGCTGGATTTCGAAATGTTCAAAACTTTTCGGCGACAGTCGGCGACAGTTGGCTATGATATTGAAACACTGGCACATAAACCTTAAATAAATGGTTCTGAAAGTAATTTGAACAGCTTGAGAATTGCTTGCCTATAAAACTAGATAGACTGATCAAATCAAATCTCTCAATACGTTCAGTGAAATCAATTACTGTGAAATGCTTCTTCTGGCACACAGGGATCAAACATGAGCTTTGCTAATATAAAAGCTTGAAAGTTACCACTTGTTAACAAGGTATAATGTGCATTGTTACTTGCCTTGATATGATGTCATGCTCAGCTGGCTTTTGGGTCCAAGATTTTCTCAGTATTATTGTTAATATTTCTCTGATATTATCCATAATCTAAATATGTTCAGAACAGGTTATCTTCCTGGTTTAATCAACATTGTGAATGAAGGGGTAATAAGATTTTTTTGTGAAGAGTTTAAGCAAAGCTGTTTATACTTTGACATTGAGACAACCTTATGCTATTACCTAATCGCTAACTTCTTATGATATGCTTTTTTATTGTTTTTAACCTCTTAACTGGATTATTTAGTAGTGTAGCACAATCTTTCAGAAAACGGATTCTATCTGGAGACTATACTGGGATATCTGGAAAATAAATAAAATCACTTGAAGCAGGGAAGGTAGACAGAAATACCGTCAATTTGCTTTGACTAAAACAATTTAAAAAATAATTGGAAACACAGAAGACTGCAGACACTGGAACCCTGAGTAAAAAAATATACTGGTGGACTCAGCCTGATAAGTTAAAGGTTCAGGATCAGAACTTTTTTTCAAATAAAAAAAATATTTACCCGGGCTTCCTTTAAAAAAAATTAAATTATATGAATAAAATATACATTTTAAACTTAAATGTGATCGAAGATGGAAATCTTGTGCGTGATTGCCTCTGCTTCATTTGGTCCTCCTATCTTTTATATTGCTGACACAACATGCAGCTCAAGCAGCTACCAACGATGAGACTGAATGTGTAGGAAGGAACTGCAGATGCTGGTTTAAACTGAAGATAGACACAAAAAACTGGAGTCACTCAGCGGGCCAGTCAACTTCTCTGGAGAAAAGGAATAGGTGATATTTTGGGTCGAGACCTGGCCATACTTCATCACAGAGAATGAAAGGCTGAAAAAGGGTGGTGAGCATGTCTGTAAAATTCTTGTCTGTAAAATTAGAAATGTTACTGTTTCAAAACAAAACAGATTATAATTACGTAGAAAGGCCTTGGTAAAATAAATTCTCTTTTTACTGTTTCCCTAACGAGGTTTCATTCTATTTTCTTAATTATTTATTTTGACGTGAGCATAAATCAGGGCGTGAATGACTAGACTATCCAGGACAATGGTTGGCTTCAAGTGTCGACTGTTTTGCAGAGTAATTGTTCTTTATCATTGAAAGGAGAATTGAATCTTCTGGTAGTTTCACTCTCTGAAAGGCTATTAACCATAATTTAAATGCATTTTTCTTTTTCAATTTTTACATTATTTTCCACTTAAATAGAACCACAGAAGCATGAAATAAATTGTTTATTTCCTCTCTGGTGATCTGTAGGTCCAGTAAAGCTAACATCTGCTTAGAGCCATGTACAATTAATTAGCCCAAACCACCCACTCTTCCGCTGTACTCTCCCTTTCCCCCTGGGCTTGTTTTCCTGCTTCTCCAATTAGACACTCCATTATTTGCATGTTAAAAATGCTTCAAACTATATTTTGCATGCTGGTATTTTTCTCTTTGTATTACCTGTTGTATTTGTCAAAGATTGCCACAAAATGCTGAAATAATTCAACGGGACAGACAACATCTCTGGAGAGAAGGAATGGGTGACGATTTTGGTTGAGGCCCTCCTTCAGACAGAAGGGTCCCAACCCGAAAGGTCCCCCATTCCTTCTCTCCAGAGATGCTGCCTCTCCCGCTTGGTTACTCCAGCATTTGTGTCTATCTTTGGTTTAAACTTTGGCTATCAACTTCCTCGGCCACCGCGTGACCGAACAAGGGGTGGTGCCTCTGCCGACCAGGGTAGACGCTATTCGCAGGTTCCCCCGTCCGACCACAGTTAGGGGCCTGCAGGAATTTGTGGGAATGGTCACTTTCTATCACCGCTTCCTGCCCTCAGCGGCTGCGATCATGCGTCCGCTTTTCAACCTGATTGCTGGTCATCGCAGGGAGGTTGATTGGTCCATGGAAGCAACAGCGGCATTTGAGACGGCTAAGCAGGCACTGGCTGAGGCCACGATGCTCGTCCACCCACGAGAGGATGCCACGACCGCCTTGACGGTGGATGCTTCGGAGATTGCGGTTGGGGCAGTGTTAGAGCAGCTCATTGAGGGTTGCTGGCGGCCACTTGCCTTCTTCAGCAGGCATCTCAGTGGACCACAGCGTCGTTACAGCGCCTTCGCCCGTGAGCTCCTTGCCCTGTATCTCGCCGTACTCCATTTCCGCTATTTTCTGGAGGGGAGACCATTTACTGCATTCACGGACCACAAGCCGCTAACCTTCGCGTTCGCCAAGGTATCAGACCCGTGGTCTGCCCGGCAGCAGAGGCAGTTGGCGTATGTGTCCGAGTACACCACCTCCATCCGGTTCATTGAGGGCAAATTTAACAGGGTGGCCGATGCCTTATCAAGACCTGCAGTCCACGCGGTTCTCCAAGTCGGTGAGGGGATTAACTATTCCGACCTGGCAGCTGCTCAGCTGGTCGACGAGGAGATGGCTGCCTATCGTACAGCAGTTTCGGGCCTGCAGTTGGAGGACGTTGTCTGTGGTCCTGGGGGTACCACGCTGTTGTGCGATGTCTCCTCTGGAGTTCCGCGACCCATCGTCCCGATCGCCTGGCGGCGCAGGGTGTTTGAGGTGCTCCATGGCCTTGCGCATCCCTCCATCAGGGCAACAACGGCCCTGGTAGCCTCCCGCTTTATGTGGCACGGGCTGCGGAAGGAGGTTGGGCATTGGGCGCGCACTTGCATCCGATGCCAGACCGCCAAGGTGCAACGACACGTGCACGCGCCATTGCAGGAGTTCCCCATTCCTCATAAACGTTTCGACCACATTCACGTGGACATCGTGGGGCCGCTGCCGTCGTCCCAGGGCATGACGTATATATTTACCGTTGTGGACCGCTTCACGCGGTGGCCTGAAGCCATTCCGCTACAGAATTCCACCACTACTACCTGTGCTCGAGCATTGTTGGCGCACTGGATCGCCCGGTTCGGGGTTCCACTGGACATAACATCCGACCGGGGGCCTCAGTTCACGTCAGAGCTGTGGTCGGCCATGGCACGCCTCCTGGGTGTTCGTCTGCACCACACGACAGCGTACCACCCGCAGTCGAACGGCCTAGTGGAACGGTTTCACCGACAGCTTAAGGGTGCCCTAAGGGCGCGGCTCACTGACCCAGATTGGGTAGACGCTCTACCGTGGGTTTTGCTGGGGATACGCACCGCACCCAAGGAGGACTTGGCCTCCTCCTCCGCTGAATTGGTGTATGGGTCTCCGTTAACGGTGCCTGGGGAGTTCATCCCGCCGGCACGTGGCCAGGTGGAGCAGCCTTCAGAAGCTCTGCAACGTCTTCGGCAGACGGTGGGCAAGCTGGCGCCGGTGCCCACTTCTCGTCATGGGTCCTTCCGTCCGCACATTCCCTCTGCTCTGGAGGACTGCCAGTTTGTTTTTCTGCGCAGGGATGCACATCGGACACCTCTACAGCGGCCGTATGAAGGCCCCTTCCGGGTCTTGGAACAGGGCTCGTCGGCGTTCGTCCTGGACATGGGGGGTCGGCGGGAGACTGTTTCAGTTGCGCGGTTGAAGCCAGTACATATCGATATCGATCGGCCGGCGCTGGTAGCGCTGCCCCGTAAGCGGGGGCGACCTCTGTCTAGGGTACCTCCTCCTTTGGTTACTTCGTACCCCGCACTTGTTGATCAGGCGCCTGTTCCGGGTCTGAGCGTAGTGTGCACCGGGTCTGGCCGTCGTGTACGCCGTCCTGTCCGTTTCGTACCTCGGGTACTTGGGGGGGGGGGGGGGGTCCTGTGGCGGTCCCTGAGGGGTAGGCCACTCCTTGGATCATTCCCCTCGACGATTGAGGGACAGGGGCATAGGTCTGCCACGGGGTTTCCCGGTCGACTCCCCAGGGGTAGATATAAGAGTGTCGGTTGGTGTTCGAAAACTGGGTTAATAAAAAAGCTTCTTTTGAATCCGCCTGGCGTCCGATCTTTTCCTGACCTTGACCAGGCCACTACACTGTGGCTTTGTGGCGCAGCTGGAAGAGCTGCACCAGAGACCCAGGAATGATCCTGACCGCGGGTTTGCACCTTCTCCCCGTGACCACGTGGGTTTCCTCTGGGTGCTCCAGTTTCCTGGCACATCCCAAAGATGTGCGGGTTTGTAGGTTAATTGCCTCTGTAAATTTCCCTTAGAGCGAAGGAAGTGGATGAGAAAGAGGGTTAACATAGAACTAGTGTTAACAGGTGATTGATAATCGGCATGGACTGGGCAGGCCAAATGGCCTGTTTGCATGCTGTATCTCAAACTCAAAAAATGATTATGCAGAAGGCCAGCCTATCAGGCCTATTGAAATAACTAATTGAAACTCATTGAACTCACAAACTCATTGAAAGAACAATCCTATTAGTTACACTACCTGTCTCGTTGTCCACATCCAAACATTCTCCTTGTATTTATCCAGTTGCCTTTTGAAGGTTTGTGAAGAGCTATTTCCTCCCTCGGAACATGGACCCGTTGCGGTCTCCCAGGTCTTGCACACCGCTCTCTCCCATCTGGACAGCCAGAAGGGGGGCTACGTGAGGATGTTCATAGACTACAGTTCAGCGTTCAACACGATAGTCCCCACCAGACTGGCCGGGAAGCTAATGGAATTGGGGCTCAACACCTCCCTGTGTGCCTGGGTCCTGGAGTTTCTCACCGCCAGGCCCCAGGTAGTCAAGATGGGAGGGAATACATCGAAGTCCCTCACCCTGAGCACAGGATTGCCCCAGGGTTGCGTCCTCAGCCCCCTTTTGTACTCCCTGTACACACATGACTGTGTGGCTAGGTTCAGCTCCAACTCAATAATTAAGTTTGCTGATGACACTGTGGTGGTGGCCTACCGGGAGGAGGTGGCTGGTCTAGGTACCAGGATAACAGCCTCCTCTTGAACATCAAAAAACGAAGGAGCTGACCATGGACTTTAGGAGGGCACATCATCCGAGGACGTACACTCCATTGAGGATAAATGGGGATCCTGTGGACAGGGTGAACTGTTTTAAATATCTGGGAGTCCACATCTCCGAGGATATGACATGGGCATCACATGCCTCAGCACTCGTGAATAAGGCAAGGCAGCGCCTTTACCACCTCAGGCAATTGAGGAAATTCAGAGTGTCTCCGAGGAACCTCCAGTGCTTCTACGCAACGGCGGTGGAAAGCATCTTGTCCGGGAACATTACCATCTGGTTTGGGAATTGCTCTGCCAAGGACAAGAAGGCTCTGCAGAGAGTAGTGCGTTCGGCCGAACGTACTATGGGAACTTCACTTGCCCCCCTGCAGGAACTATACATCAGGAGGTGCAACTCCAGAGCCAACAATATCATGAGAGACCCCTTCCACCCCTGCAACGGACTGTTCCAGCTGCTACGGTCAGGCAAACGCCTCCGTTGCCATACGATGAGAACGGAGAGGTTGAGAAGGAGTTTCTTCCCAGAGGCCATTCGGACTGTAAACACCTATCTCACCAGGGACTAACTCTACTGAATGTTTTTCCTTCCATTATTTATTATGTAAAATAATATGTGTGTTATGATTGTGTTTATAGTTTGTTTGGTTGTTTGGTTGTTTGTCTTTTGCACAAAAGTCCGCGAGCATTGCCACTTTCATTTCACTGCACATCTCGTATGTGTATGTGTCAAATAAACTTGACTTGACTTGGATTCTATCCCCTCCATGTTGCCCTTCTGTCTGGCTAATGTAGGATATGGGCCATTGTAGGTTGAGCCTTTCTCAGATTACTGTGCAGCAAACTTTCATTGTCATCAGAGTGTAGCCCCTTTTACATCCCTACCTTTGTAAATGTATTACTTAGCCAGTTTCATGATTGTTTGGCAGGGAACCCAAATCAGAAGTAGCACTAAATTAAAAAAACAATCTTCAAGCAAATGAGTGCAACAATACTTGAGCAAATTGATGTAATGGTGAAACAGTTCCTATTTCATTACATTGAACATGGGGTAGAAGAAAAAAAGTTATTAAAATTATTTTTTAAATGTACATGGTAGAAATCTGAAATAAACACCAGAAAATGTTAGAAATATTCAGTGGTTCATTCAGCATCAGTGAAAGAACAAATAAGATTCATTTGATTTTAACAGGTCCTTAACTGCCATGTTGCAATTTCACCCTCTCAGAGGTATTTCCTTTATTCCACCCAATCTCCTCTCCCGCCATCTCTAGTACTTAAAAATAACATTTCTTCACTTTCCAATTTCTGATGAAGTGTATCACTTGAAATGCTACCAGTTTCTCTTCCCACAGATGCTGCCTGACCTGTTGAGTATTTCCAGCATTTTGTTTGGTTATGGCAAGAAAATTAATTTCCATAGTCCTTAAAATGTGTCACCACCTTGTTACGTTAATGTGAAAATTCTAAGTGTCATTTGATATTCAATACAATAATGATGTCATCATCCTGGATAATGTTACTTGTTACAATTATATAAGGTACTAGACCAAGTGGGACGCGTTGGGTCGCGTCCCCGCACCGCGTGGTTGTGGTGGGCGGGAGCGGCCTGCAGCATCACACACACACTAACCACACCCTCACACACACACTAACCACACCCTTTGATATTATATTAATATTATTAATATAGGATTGTATAGGGAGGGAGATGGAGGGGGGTAGAGAGAGAGGAACACAGAGGGACACAAAGAGGGGCACAGAGAGCACACAGAGGGCGATACAGAGAGTGACACAGAGAGGGACACAGAGCGGCATAGGGAGGGGCACAGAGAGGGACATGGAGGCACAGAGAGGGACGCAGAGGCGCAGATAGGGAGACAGAGGCACAGAGAGGGACACAGAGGCAGAGAGAGGGAGGGGGGCGAGAGAGGAGGAGAGAGAGAGGGGGGTGAGAGGGGGGAGAGAGAGGGGGAGAGAGAGAGAGAGAGGAGAGAGAGGAGAGAGAGAGAGGGAGAGAGAGAGATAGAGGGGGAGAGAGAGAGGGGAGAGAGAGAGAGGGGAGAGAGAGAGAGGGGGAGAGAGAGAGGGGGATAGAGAGGCAGGGCTGCCAACTCCCATGCATTGAGCGTGAGAATCACGCATTTCGCCAAATTCTCACGCTGATCACAAATTTCTCTCACTCTGTTGTGAGAAAATTCTGTGATCAACGAAAATTAAAAAACTCATATCAACTGCATGGGCTGCGGGGCAGAAGCAGCGGTGGAGACAGATACGGACGGGGAGCGGGGCTGGCAAGTGTTTGCTGGGCTGGTGAGTCGCTCACTGCAACTCCGGCCATGGAGAAGCCTCAGTGCAAGACGTCGGAAGCGTTGCGCCGCTGCCATGAGAGTCTCTGTGTCAAATTTGCCCAGGTGACTGGCATGGATCAGGCTGCGGCTCGGTGCATCCAGGAGGACAACCAGTGGCTGCTGGAAGTAAGTACCAAGCACTGGGTAGAAACGGTGGAAGATAGTGGACTTCAAATGGGGGCGGTTGAAGAAAGTATCCTGCTTGCCTGCTAGATTTTCACTCACTGTAGCTGCAGGAAAAATGTTCATGATGTTGGGAGAGTTCAGAACCAGGGGTCACAGTTTAAGAAACAAGGGGGGGGGGGGGGGGCAGTTAGGACTGAGATGAGGACAAAGTTGTGAACTCTCTTCACACAGAGAGTTGTGAATCTATGGAATTCAAGCGAAATCAAGGCATATGGGGAAAAAACAGGAAAGAGGTACTGATTAGATGAATAGCCATGATCATATTGCATGGCAGTGCTGGCTTGAAGGGCCGATGGCCTGTTCCTGCATCTATTTTCTATGTTTCTATGCTTGAGTATATGGCAATAAAACTCGATCACTTGATTTTGAAGCATTCATGCATGGTGGAGGTATAATGTAGTCATAGAGTGATACGGTGTGAAAACAGGCCCTTCGGCGCAACTTGCCCACACCGCCAACATGTCCCAGCTATGTTACCTGCTTTTGGTCCATACCTCCAAACCTGTCCTATCCATGTATCAGTCTAACTTTTCTTAAATGTTGGGATGGTCCCTGCCTCAACTACCTCCTCTGGCAGCTTGTTCCATACTGCCATCACCCTTTGTGTGGATAAAGTTAACCCTTAAAAAGTTACCTCTTAAAAATACTTCATACAAAAAACATTGAAATCATACTTCTACAATGCACTAAAACATGATTTTAATACATCAAATTTCAAAAAGTTCCTACCCTCCAATCCAATTTAAAGCATATATATTGCATTCAAGTGTAAGTTAAAAGACTCGCTACAGTATGCACCATATTGCACAATTTCAAGTTGAAAAATGCAGAAGTTCCGTACCAATGGGAGGGGGACACCCTCCTCCTCCCCCCCGGTCGCTATGCTCCCTCAGGCTTGGTCTCTCGCAATTTCTCACTCCCAACTCTCACCCAATGTTGGCAGCCCTGGAAGGGGGAGAGAGGGGGGGGGGGAGGGGAGGGGGAAAGAGGGGAGGGGAAGAGAGGGGAGGGGGAGAGAGGGGGAGGGGGAGGAGAGGGGGGAGGGGGGAGAGAGGGGAGGGGGAAAGAGGGGAGGGGAGAGAGGGGAGAGGCCAGAGGGGGATGGGGAAAGAGGGGAGGGGGAGGGAGGGAGGAGGGGGAAGAGGGGAGGGGGAGAGAGGGGAGGGGGAGAGGAGGGGAGGGGAGAGGTCGGGGAGGAGGGGGGAGAGAGGAGGAGGAGGAGGAGGGGGGAGAGAGGAGGAGGGGGGAAGATGGATAGGACAGGTTTAGAGGGATATGGGCCAAATGCAGGCAGGTGGGACTAGTGCAGATGGGGCAAGTCAATCAGTATGGGCAAGTTGGGCCGACTGGCCTGTTTCCACGCTGTATGACTCTCTGACTCTAATTCACTAGTATCCACATAGAACAGCTTAATGCTTCTCACCTATATTTACGATGCTTCAGATTGCATTACCTTTTACTTTTACAGCTGCAGATATGCTTTTAAACTTTCTAGTTAAATGAAATTACTAAGCCTACTTTACTGAATGCAATGGGAACAGTTGCTGAAATGGTAAAGGGATTTGAGATAGATTTTCTTCCAATGCAAACAATTATTTTGTATTTTCCTAAAGCTGCTTTTCTGATATTAAAATACCACTAGATATTTTGCAACGCGAGCAAGAGACTAAAGGCAATATCCCACGCAGACATCCAAATAAAACTTCAACTGTTTAGGTATTAAAGCACAAATAAACATTGTGGCTGACAATCGGTAGATATTGAATAATTGAAGAGGATCTAAGAAACCCTGCAAACAGAAATAAAGGTTTCTTGTACAAACTGAAATTTGTTTTTCTGTTGGTCGACACTGCATTCCCAAGGGGTTTTGGAGCCTGCAGCAACTGATTTGCTTGAAAGATTCATTTGTTTAGTGGACGAAGGACACTGATAGACCAGTAAACACAGGCTCTGCAGCTGAAGCTTGCCGAGAGACAGCCACGTCACATAAATGCTATATATAGCACGGGAGCAAAGAGAAATTCAGGCGTGAGAATTCATTCCATGGGTCACTGATTGTGATATCCCAATTTAATCCAAAAGAATCAGAATAACTTGCCAAAATACTTTGCATTCTTGTTATCCCTATATCTGCCCCCCCCTACTGCGAAATTAACCACTTTCATCTTAATTAGATGTTCAGATCCAAATATGAATGAGGCTAGTCACTATGGGTTATGCTCAATGCACAGCATCAAGTCAGAGATTTAAAATACCAGATATTTGATTGCTACACAATTCAGTATTAGTTTGCCGGACAGGGAGGTAATAAAGGACTTTATTTTTAGTTTTCACATAGTAATTACAAATTGAACTCTTTGCTTTTAACTCAGCTGATTGCACATTAAGCCTACATTAAGCCAAGAGACACTTCTCATTGATTTTTAAGGGTCATTGGTGGCACCTGACGATTTAGTGCATTTCCAGGAACTATTTTCATGCATCATTGCATTAATCCAAAATTAATTTTGAAGCTCACAGAATGCCAAAAAAGAATTCATTTAACAGCTTGTAATTACTGTAATTTAGTAACTGTCCCTATTGTTAATAATCAGCAAGAAATATGTACTTGAGTTACTAAAAAATGGATACACAGATTATCCTTTCTTGTGCCAATAGTTTCACAAAACAAATGTATGATTTGAATATAGTGCAGTGCAACAAACAGTGCAGCAAAGGAAAAGGCCCTTAAGACCACAAAGTCTGTGCCAAACATGATGCCAAATTGAACTAATCCCCTATGCCTGCATGTGATTCACATCCCTCCATTCCCTGCCTATTCATGTGCCTATCTACAAGCCTCAAAAATGCCAATATTGTACCTGCCTCCACCACCATCTCTGGCAGCACATTCCAGACACACACCACTCTGTAAAATAAAATTGCCCTGCACATCTCCTTTAAACTTTGCCCATCTCCCCTTAAATTTATGCCCTCTAGTCTTTGACACTTTTTTCCTGGGAAAAAAAGCATCTGACTGTTTCCCCTGTCTTTGCCTCTCATAATGTTGTACACTTCTATCAGGCCTCCCCTCAATCTCCAGCATTCCAAAGAAGACTATTCTAGTTTATCCAACCTCTCCTTATAGAAAATAGCCTATAATTCAGGCAATAGTTCTACATCCTACCTGTAATTGGGCAAAGAGATGCAAACCATACTCAAAATGCAGCTTAACCAAAGTCCTGTAAAGCTGCAACATGATTTCCTGACTCTAATACTGAATGTGTAAGAAGGAGCTGCAGAAGCTGATTTACACTGAAGATAGACACAAAATGCTGTAACTCAATAGGCTTTGTTCTCTTTGTTCGATACCTTCCCATACCTCTAGTGTTAACCCTTCCTGACTCTCAGTCTGAAGAAGTGTCTCGAGCAGAAACATCACCTATAGATGCTGCTTGACCTGCTGAGTTACTCTGGCATTTTGTGTCTATCTTCTTATACTCAATGCCCTGACTGATGAAATAAAGCATTCCCTATGTTTTCTTTACACTCCAGCTAATTGTGTTACCAATTTCAGTAATCTATAAATGTGGACATGACATTAACAACTTAATTAGCACAGGTTCCTGTGTCTATTTAGGCTTTTAGATAGGCACATGAATAAGCATAGACACAGGCCCAGCTGAGGTCCCAGACTTTCAGTCTGAAGAAGGGTTCCACCTGCAGTACTCCACTAGTCATAGACCTCCAGCCAGAATAACATCCTTCAAACACTACGCTCTGTCCTCGATGAGTAAGCCAGTTCCGAATCTAAATGGCCAAGATCATATGCATCTTAATCTTCTGAATCAGTCTATCATGAAGGGCTTTATCAAATGCCTTACAAAAATCCATGTAAACAACATCCACTGCCCTTATCTTCATCAATCATCTTGGTCACCTCCTCAAAAAACTCAATCAAGTTCGAAAGACATGATCTGCCATGAACAAAGCCATGCTGACCATCCCTAATTAGTCCATTCTCTTCCAAATGTGAGTAAATCTAATCTTGATGAATCTTCACCAATAGCTTGCCTTCCATTGACGAGAAGCTCACTGGTCTATAATTTCCTGGATTATACATAGGAATATGGAATACCTTGGAATACATAAGAATATACATTCCTAAACATAGGAACAACAATAGCTAGTTGCCAGAACTACCTTCGATTTAAACCAGCATCTGCAGTTCTTTCCTACACATAACTTTCGAAAAATGATTTCCATGATGTTAAAAATCAGAATTCTTCTGTTAAAGCTGGTTCAAAGATCCTGACCACTCATTCAACACATCAAGTATTAATGTTCTTGGCAATAGTATCATATGAATTGATTATTATTTTGGCTATGTTTAGTTGGGAAAAGCTATATTTATTCCCTTTGTGGCAGAAGAACTGAAGGAAATTCACATTAGGCAGGAAATGGTGTTGTGTAGACTGATGGGACTGAAGGCTGATAGATCCGAGGGACTGAAGGCTGATAAATCCCCAGGGCCTGATGGTCTGCATCCCAGGGTACTTAAGGAAGTGGCTCTAGAAAATCGTGGACGCATTGGTGATCAATTTTCCACCTGCCTTTTCTCTATAGATTCAGGATCAAATTCCTGTGGGACCCTCTTGGCAGAGGGTTAGTTACCACTCTCTGTATGCCATCCAACTTATCCTTTTAAGAAAGAATCTTCCTGCACCTGGAGATTTTGTAAGTTTCTATAAGATCCCCTCTCAATCTCCTAAACAGAGGAATTATCCAGACCTGTAAGTCCTGACATCCCGGTCAGTCTGGTGGGGAGATGCTGGAGTCAGATTTATAAAAGATGCAAAATAGGTGCGGCACCAAGACCCTTACAACTGGATAGAAATAACAATGGATACCGGTCTTTACTGTCAGCACATGAATTTAAGACTGGGGATAGGTCTCATGCTTGACTAATCTTCTGGAACCTTTTGAGGATGTTACATGGAAAATGGGCAAGGGAGATCCAGTGGATGTAGTGTACCTGGACTTTCAGAGGGCCTTTGATAAAGTCCCAATAGGAGATTAGTTTGTAAAATTAGAACACATGGTATTGGGGGTAGGGTATTGACATGGATAGAAAATTGGTTGGTTGGAGCAGTTCTCTATCCACATCAGACAGGAAATAAAGAGTAGGGATTAACGGAATGGCAGACAGTGACAAGTAGGGTACTGCAAGGCTTGGTGCTGGGACTGCAGCTATTTACAATATACATTAATGATTTAGATGAAGGGATTAAAAGTAACTATCAAATTTGCAGATGACACAAAGCCGTGTGGCAGTGTGAACTGTGAGGAGGATACTATGAGGATGCAGGGTGACTTGGTTAGGTTGGTGAGTGGGCAGATGCATGGCAGATGCAGTTTAATGTGGATAAATGTGAGGCTATCCACTTTGTTGGCAAGAACAGGAAGGCAGACTATTGATTGGTGTCGTTAGGAAAAGGGGAAGTACAACGAGATCTGGGTGACCTTGTACATAAGTCACTAAAAGTAAGCATGCAGATAAAGCAGGCAGTGAAGAAAGCTAATGACATGTTGACCTTCATAACAAAAGGAGTTGAGTATAGGAGCAAAGAGGTCCTACTGCAGTTTTACAGGGCCCTGGTGCGACCACACCTGGAGTATTGTGTACACTTTTGGACTCCAAATTTGAGGAAGGACATTCTTGCTATTGAGGGAGTGCAGTGTAGATTCATGAGGTTAATTCCTGGGATAGCGGGACTGTCATATGTTGAAAGAATGGAGCGACTGGACTTGCATACACTGCATAAATTTAGAAGAATGAGAGGGGATCTTACTTGAGCATATAAGATAATTAAGGGATTGGACATTCTAGAGGCAGGAAACATGTTCCCGATGTTGGGGGAGTCTAGAACCAGGGGCCACAGTTAAAGAATAAGGGGTAGACTATAGATTTGAGTATAGAAGTTGGGATGTAATGTTAAAACTGTACAAGGCATTGGTGAGGCCAATTTTGGAGTATGGTGTAAAATTTTGGTCGCCTAATTATAGGAAGGATGTCAACAAAATAGAGAGAGTACAGAGGAGATTTACTAGAATGTTGCCTGGGTTTCAGCAACTAAGTTACAGAGAAAGGTTGAACAAGTTAGGGCTTTATTCTTTGGAGAGCAGAAGGTTAAGGGGGGACTTGATGGAGGTCTTTAAAATGATGAGAGGGATAGACAGAGTTGACGTGGATAAGCTTTTCCCACTGAGAGTAGGGAAGATTCAAACAAGGGGACATGACTTGAGAATTAAGGGACAGAAGTTTAGGGGTAACATGAGGGGGAACTTCTTTACTCAGAGAGTGGTGGCTGTGTGGAATGAGCTTCCAGTGAAGGTGGTGGAGGCAGGTTCGTTTTTATCATTTAAAAATAAATTGGATAGTTATATGGACGGGAAAGGTATGGAGGGTTATGGTCTGAACGCAGGCGTATGGGACTAGGGGAGAATACGTGTTCAGCATGGACTAGAAGGATCGAGATGGCCTGTTTCCATGCTGTAATTGTTATATGGTTATATGGTGATATGGTAGGTTATTTAGAACGGAGATGAGGAAAACTTTTTTACCCAGAAAGTTGTGAATCTGTGGAATTCTCTGCCTCAGAAGGCAGTGGAGGCCACTTCCCTGGATGCTTTCCAGAGAGAGTTAGATAGAGCTCTTAGTGATAACGGAGTTAAGGGATATGACGAGAAGGCAGGAACGGGGTACTGGTTGTGGATGATCAACCATGATCACAGTGAATGGTGGTGCTGGCTCGAAGGGCTGAATGGCCTACTCCTGCACCTATTGTCTATTGTCTATTGAAAGAGTTTGAGTGCTGTAACAGAGGTGATCAAGATAAACTCTGGTCAGCTTGTACAACCAGGAAGACATTTCCAGTATCAAATGGTTCAGAGAACTGTGACCATAGGTTTAATATGACAGACAAAGGCAAACAGGGCATTGACGGAAAACATTTTTACTGAATAGTTAGGATCTGAAATTCACTCCCTGTTATTGTTGTGGGAATAGTATAAATCTATGTTTGTGAAAAACTATTGGAGAGATATCTGAGAAAGAATAATTAGCAGGATAATGGAGAAAGTGTAGGATATAGAACTGGGAGGGTTGCAAGCATAGGCTTGATGACCCAAAGAACTTCCTTCCATGCCATTACAATTCTATCATGTGATATATAGAAATGATTTTATCCCTTTAAGATATTTGGAATGTTATTTTCATCCTGTGTTCAAATGTATAAATTGAGTGTAATGCATTGGCCTACTCAATCTCCCATTTGCCAAACACGGTCAGCCTGCCTTGGCCTATGTGATCACCTGGTTGCCAAACATATTAACTCCCCTTCCTATTCCCATACTGACATTTCTGTCCTGGGCTTACTCCACTTCACTGTGAGTCCACATGCAAATTATAGGAACAGCACCTCTTATTTTGCTTGGGCAACTTACAACCCAGCAGCATGAACTCTGATTTCTCTAATTTCAAGTAACACCTACATACCCTCTCTCCCCACCTCCCCCACCCTAGGCATCCTACTAGTTCCACTGTTTGCATCCCAAAATCCCTCCAATATCTCCTCTTCCCCAGCCAACTATGTGTTATTATGGGCTCCACCCTTCTTTGATCACCTGTTGCTGGCTCTAATTTGTCCTGCCCCGGGTTACCACCCACCCCCTTGCCCATCTACTTTCAGTCTGAAGAAGGGGTCCACCTGAAACATCTCTTATCCATTTTCTCCAGAGTTGTTGCCTGACGCACTGAGGTACTCCAGCACTTTGTATCTATCTTGAGTGTAAAGCAAAATTCAGTTCAAACATGACAGAAAATTAGATATTTTACAAGTGCGTTAATTGTCCCTACTTTTATATAAAAACTGGACCAAGTGGGACCAATTGGGTCCTGTACCCTGTTTGCAGGGGGGGGGGGGGGGGGGCAGCCTGCGGCATCACACACACACATTAACCACATCCCCCCCCCACACTCGCTCCTTTTACCCCATCCCCTCCCTATCCACTCACACATAGCCCCCAACTCGCAGACGCGGCTAGCGAGGGAGAGGGAGGGAGGCAGAGACAGAGAGAGGCCAGATACAGAGGGGGGGCAGAGACAGAGAGGGCAGAGAAAGAGAGGGGTAGAGACCGAGAGAGAGGGGGGGGGGGGAGGAGGAGGAGGGGTTGGAGAGAGGGGGGGAGTGATGGGGGGAGAGAGGGGGGTGAGAGAGGGGGAGAGAGGGGGGAGAGTGAGGGGGAGGGTGAGGGGGAGAGTGAGGAGGGAGAGAGGGTGGAGAGAAAGGGGATGGAGAGGACGGGAACAGAGACAAGGGGGTGAGAGACTAGGGGGGTACCCCAAGGGGGGGGAAAGAGACCCCGGGGGAGAATATATAGATGATCTGGATGAGGGAATTGAAGAGAGAGGTGGAGAGGGGGAGGACACTAAGAGGGGGGGGCAGTGATAGCTGTGGGGTGATGCGGGGAGAGCTGCAGGGTGAGGGATAGGCTGGGGGGGGGGGCAAATGGGGGCAGGGGGGGATAATGTGGGGTAGAGAGAGGGGGAGTGGGGGTGGCAAAGGGGGGAAGCAGACTATTATCTAAGAGTGTGGGGCCGAGGGAGAGGGGGAGATGCAGAGAGAGGGGGGGTGGCCTGACACGAGCTCATTGAAGACCCGGCATGAGCCGGGGCGAGCAGACGTAAAGAAAGCCGAATGGTCCGAGTGAGCCAGCCGAGTCTTTTGAATAATCGGGATTTGGGTATAGAGCAGAGGGGGTTCTATGCACTGTACAGGGTCGTGGAAGAACCACGCACGGAGTATTGCGACCCAGTTTGGTCTCCAAAACGAAAGGAAGGACATTTTTAATTCAAAGTTTTTTTTTCAGATTTTTGAACATTTTCAGGGATGTCAGGGAAATAAGGCCTGAAATGTTCAGATGGGCAACTTGGTTTGGACTCCATTGGGAAGATTGAGAGGGGATCTTATAGAAACTTACAAAATTTTAAGGGTTGGACAGGCTTTTTTCGTGAAGATGTTCCAACACACAAACAAATCAGGACACACACCACACACACACACACACAAACACAGAAAAACACACACACACTCACACAGAAAAACACACACACAGACACCACACCACTCTGGAACTCACTGCCACACAGGGTAGTTGAGGCCACTTCATTGGCACACATTTACAGAGGGACATGTGGCCCTTGTGGCTAACCACCAGGGGGTACACAGAGAAGGCACACACACGGGACACTGACACACACACACAGCCACACACACACACACACACACACGGTGCAGGCACGACAGGGCCACACACACCACACACACACACCACAATTTCACACACACACACACACACACACACACACACACACACACACAGAGAGGGGGGTGAGACACACACACCACAAGGGGGGACAACACACCCCACACACACACACACAAACTCCCCCCACACACACACACACACACACACACAGGAGGGGACACACACACACGCTCACATCCACATCCACATCCACATCCACATCCAAGATCAGAGTATAGAGATAATAATGGATTGGAACAGAATGCAAATTCAATCAAAACACCACACTCCGTATATAGCTCACACATTCTATATATGGCTCACACATCTATTATCTCCTGCCATGTGCACTTGTAGCTTTTGAAACCAAAGATATATATATTTTTTGTTAAAGAGGGAACTGCAGATGCTGGAGAATCGAAGGTTACACAGAAAAGGGGGGAGAAACTCAGCGGGCTGCAGACAGCATCTATGGAGCGGGGAAATAGGCAGACGTTTCCAGGGCCGAAAACCCTTCTTCAGACTGAGTCAGGGGTGGGGGTGGGTGGGGACAAGGGGGGAAAAGGAGGAGTAGCCGGAAGGGCTGGAGGTGTGATGGAGACAGCAGGCACGCTGGAAGAAGGGCGCACGGAGGAGACAGCAAGGACTAACAGAATTGGGAGACAGTCGATTTTTCATGCCCCCGGGATGCAGACTTTTTTGAAACGGAATATAATAGGTAGGGCTGTTCCTGAAATGTTCCGGTAAGGCTCGTTTGTGGCCATGGAGGAAACCCAGGACAGAGAGGTCGGAGATGGAGTGTAAAAAGTTTGAAGTGCTGAGCCACCGGGAGGTCAGCTTGGTTATTGCGGACCGAGCGGAGGTGTTCGGCGAACACACACCCAACCACACGCACACACACACACACACACCGATATAGATCTGCTGACACTAGAGCAGCGGACACAACACACCATGAGTTGGAAGAGATGCACACATAAACCACTGTCGCACACACAACGATTGCTTGGGTCCCTGAAACAGTTGACACACACAGGTACAAGGGACAAGTGTTGCATCGGCTGCGGCCCGCAAGGGAAAGTGCACGGGGAGGGGGTGGACCGAGAGGGAAGGGAAGAATTGACAAGGGAGTTATGGAGGGAGCGGTCTTTGCGGAAGGCAGATATGGGGGGAGATGGGAAGATGTGGCGAGTAGTGGGGTCACGTTGGAGGTGGCGAAACTGACGGAGGATTATTTTTTGTATGTGACGGCTGGTGGGGTGAAAGGTGAGGACTAGGGGGACTCGGCCCTTGTTGCGAGTGCGGGGATGGGGAGAGAGAGCAGTGTTGCGGGGTATGGAAGAGACACTGGTGCGAGCCTCATTTATGGTGGAGGAGGGGAACCCCCGTTCCCTGAATAGTCAGAGGACAGTTTCAAATGTAATGGTGTGGAGCGCCTCAAATCCATCAAAACACCACACTCCGTATATAGCTCACACATTCTATATATGGCTCACACATCTATTATCTCCTGCCATGTGCACTTGTAGCTTTTGAAACCAAAGATATATATTTTTTTTGCTTTATTAATTTGTCTTCTTGGCAGTCCTATGTATATCCCAGCTAAACAATTGGACTAGTAAGAAAATAGGTTTAGTTTGGTGTAGTGTAGTTTAGTTTAGTTTATTGTCACATGTACCGAGGACAGTGAAAAGCTTTTCTTTGATGTATTGTCAGCGGAAAGACATTACATGATTACAATTGAGCCATTCACAGTGGCATTCACAGTAAACCCATGTCACCATTTTTAGAGGGGTCATGATTTTTGTTTTCCTGAGTACCTTTTTATGTGACCATAGATTTGCTTGAGTTTATTGAAGAGGGGAAAAGGGCTCCCTTAGCACTCTTTTTCCATGGAAATACTGAGATGTCTTTGGGACTTTGGGCGGCACAGTGGTAAATTGCTGCCTTACAGCACCAGAAAACCGCTTTCGATCCTGACTACGTCTGCTGTTCTGTATGGAGTCTCCCAGTGACCTTGTGGGTTTTCTCCAGATGCTTGAGTTGCCTCCCACATCCCAAAGACGTGCAGGTTTGTAGGTTAATTGACTTCCATTCATTGTCCCTAGAATGTAGGATGGAATTGGTGTACAGGGTGATTGTTGGTCAGCATGGCTCAGTGGGCCGAAGGGCCTGTTCACACGCTGTATTGCTGAACTAAACTAAACTAAATTTCAGCACAAGATTTTTTCTTGCCTCAAATTATGCTCATTTTCCCTGTGCAAATGTACATTGATGTTTCCAAATTGTTTCAATATATTTGCGTCTGCATTTTGCTGACTTCAAGGTTGAATTCCAAGTTAAAATGGCCAAAACTCCTTTACCCAAAACACTGCTCAGACTGATTGTCTTATTTCAGCTAACAAATTACATCCAACACTTACACAAAGCCAATATTGTTTGAAATGAACCCTACATCTTACCAATGGGTTCATTGATTGTGGATGACATGAAATCTAATCCTCCCATCCAGCGGTGAAGTATGTTGGATTCACAATGGGCTCCAGCTTTGGGGATAATGATTTCCTAACATTTGAGTGATTGTTTCCTGAGAGACATTCAACCGTGTACAATAAATCATATTTAATCATGTTAAATCCTCACTTGTAGTCATTAATACATGGTCCTGTGAACCTGAAGCATTTGAGGTACAATAACAATTTAACTCTTGAAAATATGTTAGTAAAGCGCTTAGCGACTACCTTATGAGCTGAGAGTTTGGATAAGTGTGAAATCGTAGTATATTGCTGAGCAAAATTGTTTAAAATAAATGAAACCCAGGGCTGGACTGTAGACAGTCACTGCCAACACAAGTCCTGCAGACACTCTCATGGCCCAAAGAGTGTTGCTAACATCATTGCCGTGGCCCTTGTGTGAGATCCAGTGGGTTGTGAGCTCGGACTAGGATGTGGGTGGCAGATGTTAAGGCCTGCCCAAGGACCACCTCTAAAGACTCTCCAACCATCAAAGAACACTTAAAATGACTAAAAAATAAATTAAAAAGTGAAACATAATTTGAAAATTAGGAGCATTGGAATAAAGATAAATAAATATAACAAATCTAAACTTATTTTAAAGTGTGCAACCCAATTCAAATGAACCGTCTATGCGCAAAGTGCCATCCTTGGCAGGAGTAAAGTTGAACGGTCAGATTTTGGTTTCTCATCTCAGCAATTTATGGAAACAGTCTGCATGTGATGCTAAGGAGGTAGCTCGGTTGGATAGTACATGTTTTGCATGTTTGAGGCCCAGGATTCAATTACCAGTGTCTCCAAGATGCTTGTTGTGAACATTTAAAGAGTTAGGAAAATTCCTGGAGGAGCACAACCAGATACTCGAATGACTGTGTCCAGAGATGGTGCGAGAGGTCAGAAGTGCACAAGTCTGACCACCTGTGCCTTCTTGCTTTTTTGCACAGGCATGAAAACCTAGAATGTGTGGACAAGTGCTCTGAGGTTAGCTGCTGATTCTCTCCAAGTTAACGTGGAGACTCTAGTTCCTCAGAATTTATTTGCCACAGCGAATGTTGGCCATTGCAACAGTTCGCTGCAGATCCTCCTTTCAGTCCTGATGCCGAGTTTGCGCTGGCTTCATAATTTGCTACCATTGGGTCAACTCCAATGTTGAGAATGAGAGGATAGCCATAGTGCAACAGCTGGTAGAGCTGCTGCCTCACCGTTCCAGTGACCTGGGTTCAATCCTGACCTCGGGTTCTATGGAGTTTGTACCTTCTCCCTGTGACTGCATGGTTTTCCTCTGAGTTCCCTGGTTTCCTCCCACATTCTGTCGTCGGTTGGCAGGTTAATGGCCAGTATAAATTGCTCCTGGTGTGTAGGTGAGTGGTGGAATCTAGGGGTGAATGATGGGAATGTGGGGAGAATAGGTCACAGTGAAAATTAGTAGGGGGATTGGCCTGTTCTGTCAGCCGGCATAGACTCAAAGGGCCAAATAGCAACCTCCTATGTCATGAGGAAAGAGGAATACAAGAGCTACACAGCTCAAAATGGTTTGTGCATAGTGACATATCTGCCATGGAACTGTTAGGATAAAGTGTTCATTTAAAACTATGCACTATTGGTTAATATTCAAGTGTTGTAACTAACTTTGCATTATGCATAAGCAATTCTGGATAAATGTCTGCAATGTTGCAATACACAAATGTTGTTCCTCTTGTTGCCATGCCATGAGGTGAAAAATGTCCACATTTCTCATCCATGCAAATTACAGCACTTTGTTCTTTATACTGGTGGATGAGTTTTACAATAGTTGAAATACAAAACTGCTGCTGGTGACCAAACAGACACATAAATATTGTGTAGGAAGGAACTGCAGATGCTGGTTTACACCGAAGAAAGACACAAAATGCGAGAGTAACAGCAGGACAGGTAGCATCTCTGAATAGAAGGAATGGGTGATGTTTCAGGTCGAGACTCTGCTCCTGCCAATCACATCAATTCTTACTTTTGAATGATTGTCATTTAATAAGAAGTAAGTTATTCTTCTCTCCAAATGGATTATGCATTTCCATTCAGAGGCTTCTGAAAGCTACATTTATCTTTAGATTGAATGGCAAGGACATTGAATCAACTGGATTGAGCATGGTCTCATGCTGGTAGTAAAACTTGAGTTGTAGTGCAGCGGGTCTTTTGTCCTATGGCCTTGATTGGTTTGGCATGTTAATGACCTGCAATATGACCAACAAAGAACCAAAAATACTCAATTTTGTTTACATGATCTGCTATTTCACCTCAGCTATGTTTATTCCCAACTCAAGTCAAAAGTTAATACATTGTGTTCATTATCAGATGAGGTGCCACGAACTCCACTTATAATTTGCTACCAGGTCACTTACCATGATTAAGTCAAGCTGAGAGTTTCTTTTTGTGGCATCCCTTACAGGGTATGTCATGAAGCAATTGGGCATTGCTTTTATTAATTCAGACTCTAGGCCACTTCAGCAGTCACAATTTATCTCTGGTTGTTTGAAATTAATGTAACCTCACAAATCATTGCTATCTCTACATATTCTCTCCTCTGGCTTGTTCCTGTTACGTGTGGCTTGGAGCAAACCCTCAAGTGTACCTCGAGTAAAGTTGGCATGGAGTTTTCTCTTTCTTAAAGAATTGATTTATTTACCTTCAAAGTGCTTTGAGTATAAACTTTCTTAAACACTTTTACCTTTCTAAATATTTTATTATCTGCCCAGTGGTATTCATCTCCATCAATTGTGTTGATCCCCATGTTGCTAACTCAGATCACAATGTTGTTCCCTTTTGCTGTAACTGTCCTTGGAATGAACAATATTATTGTGAATGCATCATAATACTATCAGTGCTCAAGTGTCCCTGATGACTGAATCCAGAAATTCCTCTGAGTCTGTAAAAGTCAGCCTCGATAACAATCAGCACGGGAGCACCTCAAGGCTGCGTGCTCAGCCCCCTGCTGTACTCATTCTATACTCATGACTGAGTAGCCAGTCACAGTGCGAACTCCATCATCAGGTTCGTTAACGACACCACTGTTGTGGGACGTATCACTGGTGGGGATGAGTCAGAGTACAGAAGAGAGATTGAGCAACTGTCCATATGGTGCCAGCACAATAACCTGGCCCTCAACACCAGCAAAACCAAGGAACTGATTGTGGACTTTGGAAGGAGTAGGAGGGGGACCCACAGCCCCATTTATATCAACGGGTCGATGGTTGAAAGGGTCAAGAGCTTCAAATTCCTGGGCGTGCACATCTCTGAAGATCTTTCCTGGTCCGAGAACACTAATGCAATTATCAAGAGAGCTCATCAGCGCCTCTACTTCCTGAGAAGATTACGGAGAGTCAGTTTGTCAAGGAAGACTCTCTCTAACTTCTACAGGTGCACAGTAGAGAGCATGCTGACCGGTTGCATCGTGGCTTGGTTCGGCAATTTGAGCGCCCTGGAGAGGAAAAGACTACAAAAAGTAGTAAACACTGCCCAGTCCATCATCGGCTCTGACCTTCCTTCCATCGAGGGGATTTATTGCAGTCGCTGCCTCAAAAAGGCTGGCAGTATCATCAAAGACCCACACCATCCTGGCCACACACTCATCTCCCTGCTACCTTCAGGAGCCTGAAGACTGCAACAACCAGGTTCAGGAATAGCTACTTCCCCACAGCCATCAGGCTATTAAACCTGGCTCGGCCAAAACTCTGATTATTAATAACCCATTGTATTGTATTGTATTGTATTGTATTGTATATCTTTATTGTCATTTCCTGAGTATTCACATACACAGAGGAAACAAAAAAACATTGCTCAACTAGTGTCCATTCAGTGTGCATTAAAAATAAATAGAAATAAAAATACACATATCATGAACAAATTTAACACTCTACTAAACATTCAACAGGCGTTCCGATCGGCAGCGGCACAACAGTGGCTCTGCTGCAGTGTGTCCAGGTTGGTGGTTGGTTCGCGATACTTTGGCAGGGGGCAAAGTCCATTTAGCAGTCTTATAGCCTGCGGGAAGAAGCTGAGGAGCATCCTGCTGGTTTTGCAGCTAATGCTCCTGTACCTCTTCCCAGATGGCAGGATGGAGAATATGTGATGCGATGGGTGGTAGGGGTCTTTGATGATGGAGATGGCTCTGCTGATACATCTCTTCCTGTATAAGTCCAGCAGGAAAGGGAGTGGAGCACCAATAATCCTGCTGGCGGTCTTCACAATCCTGTCTAATTGGTGCCGTTCGTACGCCTTGCAGCTCCCGAACCAGGAATTGATGCCGTAGGTCAATGTGCTCTCGATTGTCCCCCTATAAAAAGTCCGTAGGTGTGTAGTGGGGAGACCTGCTTTACGTAGTCTTCGGAGAGGGTGTAGTTTTCTGTTATTTGCACGTTATCAGTTTATTTATTCATGTGTGTATATATTTATATTATGGTATATGGACACACTTATCTGTTTTGTAGTAAATGCCTACTATGTTCTATGTCCTGAAGCAAAGCAAGAGTTTCATTGTCCTATACAGGGACACATGACAATAAATTCACTTGAACTTGAACTTGACTGCTGAAATATCATCCCTTACTATAACAATTTTGTGTTTTCAAAATTAATTCCCCGGTAAACTGGTGTTGGTGTTCATCCCTAACTGCCATGAGATAAGACCTCCTAGCACTGCTGGAGATCTTATGATTAAGGTACACAATGGTTTTGCTGATGAAAAAATGATGCTAATTTTACACCTGTGGATGGTGGCTTGGACAGGACTTGAATGTTCTGTATGTGCTTCCTTGTCTTCCTTGGTAGTGGATGTTATGGGCTTGGTGGATACTAAAAGAAAGCCTTGATGGATTACTGTTATGGATCATACCCACTGCAGCTATGTTATTTTGTTGGAGGAAGAAGATTCTTGGGATGGTGACACTGAGATGAACTGGTTTGTCCTGGATAGTATTGATGTATCAGAGTGCTGTGGCTATAACTGCAGAGAGCTTCACTTGATCTGTGAAATCAACTTGATAAATAAGTTTGGGTAGTTAGTAAGTTAATCAGTGCATCTCAGAGCTTGCTTATTACACAGGCTCTCACTTGCACAATTAGCAATAACGTGGCTTGTTCTGTTGTGTTTCTTTTGAAATGTAACCCCCAGAAAGGTGAGATCATAGGAAGATCTCTCCTGGAATGTCATTGCCTGGCAATTGTAAATCATGAATGCTACTTGCCCAAGCCTGCAAGGCATCAACACATTGCTGGCTGTGGCATGGACTTCCTCATTAGCCGAGGAACTATGAGTGGAGCTGAAGACTGTCTCGAAAAAACATGCATTCATTTTGTCTGTGCCAAAATGTCCAAGGAACACTACCTTCAATCGCAGCAAGAGGAACTGTCTGACTGATCAAAAGACTTGCATATGAATTGCCACAATGTAGTTAGTGCTGTGAGCCTCCATCACATTATTACATCCCGTGGATTTCCATAATCTGATTAGACATTTAATCAGCAATGACAGAAGCTAGATGTATAGGGCAAAGCCATTTTTCTTTGTGTTATGATAGTCATCATGGTTGTCCCCATGTTATCAAGAAATGTTAACAAATTGGATTTCCAATTGAGTTGTGAATCAAAGAAGTTATACATTATAACTATTGATGGCCTTAATAATCAAATAACAGTGACTCATATTCATTGTGCCTACATTGAATCATCAGCATCAATCTGTCAAATTGTTCTTGATTGAAATGTTTGGCAGAGGTGCCAAGCTTTAGTCCCAGCATGAGCCATAAGGAGAAATTTAATATCCAATGTGACACGAAAAGCTTTTCTTACTGTACCATGACACTAACAATATTATAGCTAATAATCTCAGATCAAGCAAAGTAAGTGAGGCAAAATGTTTTGAAAAATTGTGCATAATAAAATATCACAGTTTATACAAAGTAGAAGAACCTTTATTGTGGTGTGCTGGTAAGGACTGAAAATATGATCCCTCATTTAAGTCCTTGTTTTTATTGCTGTTTTCTTCATTGCTTTGGTTTTTCTTTTTTTTGTTTTAACTCTCCTTAAATATTTCTGTTTGCTTTTCTCTGTTTCTTCTGTTCATTAATTTATGATGAATGATGAAAATAGGAGTCATCAAAGTTTAGAGGTTGACTAGTACAGTAGAGGCTCTGGAAGTTAGGAGTATTGAATATAATCAAGGCTGATATAATTTTACCATAAATTCTGCATTCTTGATTACCTCAGCTGCTTATCAAGAATCAATCGACCTCTATCTTAAAAAAATATTCAATCTGCCTCTGCCGCCTTGTGGGAAAGAAAGTTCCAAAGACTTGCATTCCTCTTGAAAGAATAATTAATCTCAACTGTGTCTTAAATGGGATCACGGGATCACAGGGAGAAAGTGCGAATTCCAAACAGACAGTGTCCAAGGGCAGGGTCGAACCCAGTTCTCAGGCGCTATGAGGCAGCAGCTCCACCAACTCACTTAACTGTGCTGCCTATGTCAAGTCATTTCCAACTATTTGTTAGTTTGTCTGGTACGCGCACACTGCGGGTCATCAATCCAAGGAAGGCCACTGGTCCTGACGGCGTCTCTGGACGCGTGTTGAAGGACTGCGCAGACCAGCTGGCTGGAGTCTTTACAAGGATTTTTAACCAGTCTCTGGCCCAGTCCACTGTCCCACCCTGTCTGAAGTCCTCCACCATAGTCCCCTTGCCCAAAAAAACCAACATCTCCAGCCTCAACGACTACCGGCCAGTCGCACTCACACCAGTGGTGATGAAGTGTTTTGAAAAACTGGTCCGGGGTCATATCACATCACTTCTGCCCCGAAGCTTTGACCCCCACCAGTTTGCGTACAGAGCAAATAGATCCACAGAGGACGCTGTAGCCACAGCTCTCCATGCTGCACTGTCTCACCTGGAGCAGCAGGGGAGCTACGTGCGGATGCTCTTTGTGGACTACAGCTCTGCTTTTAATACCATCCTTCCCCACAAACTGGTGGACAAACTGGGGGACTTGGGACTTCCACACTCCACCTGTACGTGGATAAATAGCTTCCTGTCGGGTCGCAGCCAGAGAGTCAGAGTGGGCCATCACACATCCACGGCCCTCAGCCTCAGTACCGGCTCTCAACAGGCCTGCGTACTGAGCCCCCTGCTCTACACCATCTACACACATGACTGCACCCCCATATTGAGGAGGACCTGACGTGGAGCGTGAACACCACTGCGCTGCTGAAAAAGGTCCAGCAGAGACTGCACTTCCTGAGGGTGCTCAGGAAGAACAACATCACTCAGAGACTGCTGCTGTCCTTTTATCGGTGCTCCATTGAGAGCATACTAACATACTGTGTATGCGTGTGGTACACCAGCTGCACAGCGGCTCAGAGGAAAGCGCTCCAGAGGGCCATTGACAACGCCCAGAGGATTGTCGGCTGCCCTCTCCTTACCTTGGAGGACTTACACAGTTCCCGCTGCACCAAAAAAACCCAGAATATCATAAAGGACATTTCCCACCCCGGACACTCCCTGTTTGAACTGTTGCCGTCAGGCAGACGGTACAGATCTACAAGGACAATGACGAACAGACTAAAAAACAGTTTTTACCCCACTGCTATAAAAGCACTAAATGTAGCCGCCAAGGAACGCAGGGGCGATACAGACTAAGGGACTGTGGTAACTGTGAAATCAACAGAAGGATGGAGGGTTGGGTGTGCATGCGTGCTGTGTTCGTGATATTTATTTAGTTGTTTATCTTTATTATTTTACCGTGTATGTATCGTTAGCTTTTAGAAATGTTTGAATGCTGCACTGACTGGCTGACATTTTAAATTTCGTTGTACATGGTCCATGTTACAATGACAATAAAGAAACTATTCTATTCTATTCTACTGATATTTTAAATATTGTGGTAAATGTTTCTCATAAACTCGTCACTTAAATATTTAACTGCAACCTATCCATAAAATTGCATAGTCCAATTATATTTAGATTAAGGGGATTCACTATCCATTTGTTGTGTGCTCCACTAATTTGCTTTTGAATATAATTGATACTGATTTCCTTTATCTTCTATCTATTTTATTTTGTCTATTCTATTATATATCTATATTCTATTATATATTGATTTATATATATAACGATGATTTATATATATATATATATATATAAATCATCATTATATATATGTGTATTATTTATATATATTTATATATATTATTATTATTATTATTTTATCTATATATGTACATAACTAAAAAGTTTTTTTGCCACTTTACTTGCCATTCTCCTGTGCTGCAAGCGCAACATGTTTTGCTTTGATCGGTGGTATATAATACAATAGTTATTAAGGTTTAAAAATCATAAAAAAAACATGCATGCGCAGATTGGTCAGTCAGCACCATGCAGATTGGGCTCCACTCATGTCACTCAACCGGGGTGCGGCGACCTTTCCTGCACTGTGCCCTGCACACTCGGCCCATCCTCAGCTTGCCCAACAGACCGCTCCCTGCTGCCGCTCGGCCCGTACCCGCCCCCGTCCTGCCCACATATCTGTGTGATCGCTGCTGCCGCCAGGCCGGACCGCGGTGGGGGGGGTGTGGTCCATCACATTGAGTTTCGATGAGCTGGTGGAGAAGATCTCCAAGAGGGCCGTGATGGTGAGTTAATACAGCGGCCACAGTGGAGGAAACATAAAGGGAAGGGGGGAGTAAAGGTGAGGGGGGAAGAGAGGGCAAGGGGGGAGGGTAGGGGCAAATGGGAGGGGGGGGGAGAGGGTGAGGGCAGAGGGAGGGTGAGAGGGGGAAGGCAAGGGGGTGAGTGGGGAGGTGTGAGGGGAAGGGTGGAATCAGTGGCATCAGAAGGGGGGGGGAAAGGAGGGGAGGGTGGGAAGGGGGGGGCAGGGGGGAAGGGGAAGGAGTGGGGAAGGGAGGGAGGAAGTGGGGGAAGGGTGGGGAAGGAGGGGGAAAAGAGCGGTGGGGAGGGGAAGGGCAGGGGGGAGGAAAGGCAAGAGGAAGGGCAAGGGAGGAGTGGGGGAGGGGAAGAGGGGGGGACCAGTGGCATCACAATGGGAACCTATCAGCCGCGTCAGGAGGAGTTGAAGGAAAGGGGGGATAAGGAGGGGAGGGGGAGGGGGAAGGGAGGGTGGGGGGAGGGGGAGAATGCGGGGAGGGGGGAAGGAGGTGGGGTGAGTGGGAGTGGGGAAGGGCAAAGGGGCAAGGGAAGGTATGAGGAGGGAAGGGCAATGGGGAGCGAAGGGAAGAGGGGGGATCAGTGGTGTTACAACGGGAACCCGTCAGCCACGCCTACGCAGTTGGAGGCTATGGGTAAGTGGTGGAATATTACGTTGGGGGCACGGGACATAACGGGTCCCACAGTCTAGTATTGATTATCAATTGGGCAGGAACTATACCATTTACTCAAGTCTTTTTATAGATCCATGTGAATATCTTTGAAGTAATGTTCTCTAGTTTGAAGTACTGTCCTTTAGTTTTTCATGTTTTTAATCACAGTAGTGATGGTGTGAAGGTGGGTGGGGAGAGGGAGAGTGGTGGAGGACAAGATGAGATCTCACCTGTCTCAAGTTATAGTAGCAACAAAACTTTGAGATTTAAAAAATCAAGTCTGCAATTTATCCCATCAGATATAGCATAAAAATAAGGTTAATTTGTCACCTAATTCACTTTCATATCTTCAGTATTAAAAAAGTTATGGCCATTTTCATACTCGGAAATTAGCATCTTGTTCCCTATTGCTTTTCCATTGACTTAACACAAAAGCTGTGATCAAGGACAGTCAAAAGCCCATACTTTCTTAAGAATTAAGAGAACTGAATGAAATTTTCAGTTATTATAGATTGAAGCATTCTGAAACAAATATGAAACAATCTTACTTGGATGACCTGAAATTAAAGCACATAATTAGTTAGTTAACTAATTGTAGCTAATTACAAAATTCAATTACTGGAGCTAAACATCTATCCATTTCTTAAGAAAAGGCTAACATTTTTAAATAGCCCAAGTGTCCAAATAACATTCACACAAGAATTCACAATATAACATGATTTTTAAATCTCATTGTCATGAATTTATAGGCCAAATGGAATGAATTTAGTGTTTTATTCCTGTAAATTAATGGCCATTTAAATCATCTTGCGAGTGGGTGTTTCTGGAACGCGATCGATTGGAACGTTGCATTTGCGGTGAATTTAAACCACATATCGGCAGGAAAAACACTGCCGGTTCGTATGGGGCCTAAATCACCTTTCGCAACATAAAATTTGGATTAAAGTAATCCTAACAAGCACATTTATATGTAAAATAAACGGCTTACCTTGCTTTGTCCAGTAGGTGAGATCTGTCCCATTGTCGGCGTTGACTGCTTTAGGTCAATTTTTATTTTACCCCAGCAATTAAATTATCCAGCGATGTTTTTAAAAAACTTGATAAAACGCAAGTCGGATTGATTATTCTTCAGCAGCTAAACAGCCTAACAAAGATTGACTTTGACAGGCAGGGGGAAAACGACATTTAAATCCCGCCCCCTCTCAAAGGCGCCAAAGTCGCGCACACAGCCAGTGGCAGAACTGCAGCGCCGCTGAAGGTAAATTTTGTAACATATCTAGTTATAGTATGCCAATTCTGAAGGATATTGTTGGGATTACAGAGACATGGCTCCAGGATGACCAAGGCTCAGAGCTAAACATGCAGGGGTATTCAATATTCAGGAAGGATAGACAGAAAGAAAGATGAGATGGTGTGGCAATGCTGGTTAAAGAGGAGATTAAATCAATAGTAAGGAGAGACATTAGCTTGGATGCTGTAGAATAGTATAGGTAGAACAGCGAAACAGCCAAGGGCAGAAAACGCTTGTTGGAGTTGTATACAGACCACCAAACAGATGTAGGGAGGTTGGGTATAGCATCATGCATGGAATTAGGGATGCGTGTAGCAAAGGTACAGCAGTTATTATGGGTGACTTTAATCTACATATAGATTGGCCAACCAAATTGGTAAAAATGCTGAGGAGGAGGATTTCCTGGAATGTATACGTCATGTTTTTTTTAAGCCAATATATAGAGGAACTGACTAGAGGGCAGGCCGTTTCTATACTGGGTATTGTGTAATGAGGAAGGATTAGTTAGCGATTTTGTTGTACAAAGCCCCTTGGGCAATAGCTGCTATTGGCAGTGCTGGCTCAAAGGGCCGAATGGCCTACACCTGCACTTATTTTTCTATATGTCTATGTTTCTATGATGAGGATCTTTATTTTGGGGAATGAGATGCTGCAGGCAGCTAAGTGCCACAGACTACAGTCTAAAAATAATTGGTCACCCATTTAAGAGAAACAAGGTGAAGCTTTATTTTCTCTCAGAGTTGTGAGGTTTTGGAACTTCATTTCTCACTGGGTGGTAGATGCAGGATCTTTGAATATTCTTAAGGTGATTGTTATTAGATATTATTCCTGAAGTCCCCGCAATTCAAAAGCTATTTACTGTTATCTTTTTAGCTGGTGCACTAACGAATTTAAGCTGTGGGCCGAGCATCAAAAATCGGTTTTCGTGACCCGTCACCAAACTACATGATATTTTCCACAGATTTAGATGAAATATAATTGAGAAGGATGCCATAACTCGTCATTGCCGAACGTTGCACATTAATTAATTAAACTAATTAGAAAATGAAATTGGGAAAGTAAGCGCCATCTAGTGACCAATGCCCATATTACACCATGGGCAGCCTATTTTCTTGTTGCAGTCCATTTAAACTATATATTATTATACTAAATTAACATCCACCACAGTGAGTTCACCAGACACCTCCTCACTGTGATGGAAGGCAAAAGTATTAAGTCTTTGTCTATTCCCTTCTTATTCTCCCTCTGCGCCGAGGCGATCCAGGCTTCAGATGTTGTGACCCTGCCGAGTGATGGTAAGTAATATCAGTCCCGTGGCTGAATCCGAGCTCTGCGAATGGGCCGGTTCAACGCCGCGGCCCGGGGTGGTCGAAGCTGCGGCCCTCCAGTCCAGCGGATTGCGGGAGCTCCGGAGAACAGGTCACCAACCTGTGACTGTGAGCTCCCGACTATGTCGTCAACTGGGCCCGCGGTCAGGTCGGGTTGCCGCTGCCTCCAGAACACTGCCCCAGCTCCAAGGCTGGGTGGCCGCTGCCTCTGCCGCTGCCCTAGCTCCGAGGCTGGGTCACTGCTGCCGCTGCTCCAGCTCCGAGGCTGGGTCACCACTGCCCCAGCTCGGAGGCCGGGTGGCCGCTACCGCTGCCGCTGCCGCTGCTCCAGCTCCGAGGCCGGGTCGCCACTGCCTCTGCCGCTGCCCCAGCTCCGAGGCCAGGTGGCCGCTGCCGCTGCCCCAGCTCTGAGGCCGGGTGGCCACTGCCACTGCCCCAGCTCTGAGGCCGGGCTGTGTGCTAGCCTGAATGAATGAATCTATGAATGCATGAATGAATTGATGAGTGAATGAGTGAGTGAATGAGTGAGTGTATGAGTGAATGAGTGAATGAATGAATGAGTGAATGTACAGCTTCCAAATCTCATTTTTTCACATTATAAAAGGGGGCAATTAAATTAATTAAAGTCCATACAGATGGATTTTCATAAATTCAGACTTTAGATCTTACCTTTCAGTTCCAGTTGATTCACAAAGTTTGACTGCAGCACCTCAGCAGCGACTTTGCTTTCAAGGCTTTCTTCCACTTCTATCCACTTAGCTACACATTCTTCAGACTTCTTAATGCTTTTCTCACTAAATTTAATTACCCTGCTGCAAGTTTCCACGACATGTATTCCACATAACTAGAAAGAACCTTCATCGGAATCTCCAGTAAAACAGGCATCAATTAAGTCCTCTCAGCTATGTTGTGTACTAGCCTGAAGCAAAGCGCGTGATTGGCCAACTGGCATACAACTCAATGTTAAATGTGCTTTGATTGGACTAGAAATACCCGAAAGTTTTCCGTTTTTTCTCTAATTTAATAAAAATGTGCAAGCCTTGTTCATGACGAGTTTCAGGGGTGATTTATATAATGTTTTTACACAATATGTGAACATTTCATGTAGTTCTGTGACTTGGGTCACGAAACACTGGAAGAAAGCTCCTCGGCCCACAGCCTAATTCTCAGACGTGCAGTCAATTTCATAGCAATGATGATCCATGGATAAATCACTGAGATATTGTGAAACTGATTGTTGATGGAAAATTATTGATGGAAACCAAAAGCATCATACAAAAGTAAAACATGGCCCGTTTATGAGCCTTTAAAGAATAATTTAAATGTTATCCGCCTTGTGATCTGCAAAGATCTATGCTTCTTAATTTGAGAAATTTGTAGGCACATTAATGCATGCTGCCTCAGCTTAAGAAAGGTATTAATACAAGGTTGATTTTAATCAATGGCGATTCCACAACGTGACCAGTGTATCACACTTCTTGACATTCAAATGGTGGTAACAGGGGTGATTTCCTCTTTTTCTCATTCTGTCTGATACTTGAGTTCAGTTTGTCTGATTCTAAACATGTCTCATGACTCAGATGTTTCCCTCTGCCTTTGTCATGTGCATCCAGAAAATAAGTTATTTTTAAAAGAGATAATATAATTCATGCAGAAATTATTTGCTCCATGTTCAAATGCAGCAATTATCTGATTGTGCAAATTGATTTTGTAATAGCGAGATATTTTAAAATATCTAAATCACCTATTTTATAACAAACATGCCAGATATGATTAGATGGCACAGATTTTGTCTTCTAACCTTCCTGTTCTTCAGTGAGTTTGGCAGACTTAATTATATAATTGTTTTCTTATACGAAAATTAAAGAAGATGAAAAGAAGTTGGGTGCTTAGATATTGGTCCTTCACTTTATTAGACAAACTATGTTAAATGTGGTGAAAAATGCTTTCACCAATCTTTGCAAGACACAGACAAAAGGTTCCACTGTGTCATAAGAACTCATTGGTACTTTTACCCTTTGGCTTTTTTTTTGTTATTCTTTTAGATGCATTTCTATGTTTGAAACTTTGATAAAAAAACAACACAGCCAAAAAACAACACATTCATTAGTGTCTTTCTTGTCCCGTCTCTTGAAAGATTCTGTTTCTGATTGCCTCTAGGTAAATTCAGACATTCTAAAGCAAACAAATGTCTCTGTACTGCCAATGTGGATCATGCATGAAACATTACAAATCGTGACATGATTTTTAATGCGACCAAAGTCAGAGTAAGAGAAAGGGTAAGGACGCGCTTTACCATATATTACTCTTCATCCAATAACAATGACAGTCCAATTAGTTAAAAAGAATGGAAACTCACACCAATTTTCATCAGCCTAGGCAGCCGATTCAAATAAATAACAAATATATTGCTTTCTCATTTCTTTGTACAAAATCAATCATGTATAGCCTCATCAACATTATTTTTCACACAGAGAGTTGTGAGTCTGTGGAATTCTCTGCCTCAGAGGGCAGTGGAGGCCAGTTCTCTGGATACTTTCAAGAGAGAGCTTGTTAGGGCTCTTAAAGATAGCGGTCAGGGGATATGGGGAGAAGGTAGGAACAGGGTACTGATTATGGAGATCAGCCATGATCACATTGAATTGCGATGCTGGCTCAAAGGGCTAAGTGGCCTAATCCTGCACCTATTGTCTATTGTTATATTTACATCTTGGTATCTAAAAACACAGAAGTCAAACCAAAAAAAAGAAATCATACCAGTTGACGTAATAAATATTATTTATTCTGATTGAAAAGTAAATTATATTCCTTAATCCACCACCAATGCTAAAATTGCATATTTAGTATTTAAGTTCCTTGGTATTTCATATAATGCAAATTAATTGCACAGAAAAATCAGGACATTGAGAAATAACAGAATGGTTATTTAGACACCAAAATATTTACCTTAGTCACAAATAATTGGCATAATTAACATATACATTAAAATTATCCCACAGCATTTTATTTTATTTTTTTTGCAAGTTGATGCGTTTTTCTAGGTTAATGGTCTACTATAGATTATACAGTTAATGCAGATGGTACCCGGACATGGTGCCGATGGAAGAGAAGCTGAAGCAAAGAAGTGGAAGCTAAATAACCAAATGGAAACAAATTTGATCCGTTGGCTTGTAGGCGACGTGGCGTTTCGGCCAGAGCGGCCATTTGGTGAGTTTGCCTGTAGTCGACGCAGCCTTTTGGTTAGTTGGCTTTTAGGCATCTCGCCCTTTCGGTTAGTTTGCATTTTGGCGTCCCACCCCTTTGGTTAGTTGGCGTTTCGGCTTCATTTCCATTTGGATATTTGGCGTTTTGACTTGGTTTCCATTCGGTTATTTGGCTTCCACTTCTTTACTTCGGCTTCTTGTCCATCGGTGCCACGTCCACACACGAATGCATATACATTGGCTTGCAATAGTATTCATACCTCTTGAACTTTTCCACATTTTGTCATGTTACAACCACAAACGTAAATGTATTTTATTGGGATTTTATGTGATAGACCAACACAAAGTGGCGCATAATTGTGAAGTGGAAGGAAAATGATACATGGTTTTCAAATTCTTTTACAAATAAAAAACTGAAAAGTGTGGCGTGCAAAAGTATTCAGCCCCCTTTACTCTGATACCCCTAAATAAAATCCAGTGCAACCAATTGCCTTCAGAAGTCACCTAATTAGTAAATAGTCCACTTGTGTGTAATCTAATCTCAGTATAAATACAGCTGTTCTCTGAAGGCCTCAGAGGTTTGTTAGAGAACATTAGTGAACAAACAGCATCATGAAACCCAAGGAACACACCAGACAGGTCAGGGATAACGTTGTGGAAAAATTTAAAGCAGGGTTAGGTTATAAAAAAATATCCCAAGCTTTGAACATCTCACGGAGCACTGTTCAATCCATCATCCGAAAATGGAAAGAGTATGGCACAACTGCAAACCTACCAAGACATGGCCGTCCACCTAAACTGACAGGCCAGGCAAGGAGAGCATTGATCAGAGAAGCAGCCAAGAGGCCCATGGTAACTCCGGAGGAGCTGCAGAGATCCACAGCTCAGGTGGGAGAATTTGTCCACAGGACAACTATTAGTCGTCCACTCCACAAATCGGGCCTTTATGGAAGAGTGGCAAGGAGAAAGCCATTGTTGAAAAAAAGCCATAAGAAGTCCCGTTTGCAGTTTGCCGCAAGCCATGTGGGGGACACAGCAAACATGTGGAGGAAGGTGCTCTGGTCAGATGAGACCAAAATTGAAGTTTTTGGCCTAAATGCAAAACGCTATGTGTGGCAGAAAACTAACACTGCACATCACCCTGAACACACCATCCCCACTGTGAAACATGGTGGTGGCAGCATCATGCTGTGGGGATGCTTTTCTTCAGCAGGGACAGGGAAGCTGGTCAGAGTAGATGGAAAGATGGATGGAGCCAAATACAGGGCAATCTTGGAAGAAAACCTGTTAGAGTCTGCAAAAGACTTGAGACTGGGGCGGAGGTTCACCTTCCAGCAGGCCAACAACCCTAAACATACAGCCAGCCAATGGAATGGTTTAGATCAAAGCATATTCATGTGTTAGAATGGCCCAGTCAAAGTCCAGACCTAAATCCAATTGAGAATCTCTGGCAAGACTTGAAAATTGCTGTTCTCCATCCAATCTGACTGACCTTGAGCTATTTTGCAAAGACGAATGGGAAAAAATGTCAGTTTCTAGATGTGCAAAGCTGGTAGAGACATATCCCAAAAGACTTGCAGCTGTAATTGCAGCGAAAGGTGGTTCTACAAAGTATTGACTCAGGGGGGCTGAATACTTTTGCACGCCACACTTTTCAGTTTTTTATTTGTAAAAACATTTGAAAACCATGTATCATTTTCCTTCCACTTCACAATTATGCACCACTTTGTCATGATCTATCACATAAAATCCCAATAAGACACGTTTACGTTTGTGGTTGTAACGTGACAAAATGTGGAAAAGTTCAAGGGGTATGAAAACTTTTGCAAGCCACTGTATATTACAGAAAGCATTTATACATTGCTGGACACAGGTAAATACGACTTTTAAAGGGATAAAGTCATCCATTAATAGGAAGCTTTATAAGTAAGCAGGGAGGCAAGACACTGAATAGTTTCTTGCCTCCCTGCTCAGGCCCTCTCGCCGGGATGATGGAGCTCCAACGTCGGAACGGGAGAACAACCTCAGCGGCTTGGACCTCCGAAATGGCCACTTCCTACCGGAGTTCGCGGCTCCCGAAGTCCACAGGCCGTGCCGAGCAGAGACCCACACAGGCGGCCCTCGGTAACGGGCCCCAGGGCAGCATAATGTTGAAGTCAGCGCTACCCGTACTGGAAGCTCTTCAAACCACAGCCCCGCGATGTTGTTGCAGCAGGCCAAGCACGAAAACGGCGATGCCAGGTGAGGCATCGCTCGCTCCGCGATGTATCCACGTTGCGCCGCTGCTTCAGCTCTGGTCCAGTCCCCAGCTGGAAAGGCCGTGCCAATCCCGATGATAGGCTGCGAGGAGGGGGCGAGAATGCGATTCGGAGAATAGTCGCATCCTCGCCAGGAGGCGACTGAGAGACGGTTTCCCCCTTACACTACCCCCTTCCCCCACATAGAAAAACTAAAGAAATCTCCTCAACTTACTAAAAAACAAACAAAAAAATTACTGTAGGCAGAAGGTACACAAAAAAGCTGGAGAAACTCAGCGGGTGCAGCAGCATCTATGGAGCGAAGGAAATGGGCAATGTTTCGGGCCGAAACCCGTCTTCAGAATGAAGAAGGGTTTTGGCCCAAAACGTTGCCCATTTCCTTCACTCCATAGATGCTGCTGCACCCGCTGAGTTTCTCCAGCTTTTTTGTGTACCTTCGATTTTCAGCATCTGCAGTTCCTTCTTGAACAGACTGTAGGCAGAGGCAGCCTCCATGCGGTGCCCCTAGTGACAATGACCACACTGACACTCACAGTAGGGTGAACTCACGTGATATGGTTTATTTATAGTGACAACGCAGTCCAGGACCACGTGGGATACCATCACTTGAAGGCAGGGCACATAAGAGGTGCTTGTGATTCTAAGCCTATCCTGGCAGCTCAGTCTTGGTCTTGAAGGAGGAGGCATGGCGAACTCAGGCTTTTACCTACAGTTCACTCTTGCCTTGAGAGGAGGTGCTCGTGGTTTCATGCTTGTCCCGGTAGCTCAGTTTTGGGCTTCGAGAGGCAGAGATGGCAGTCGCAGGCTAATCCTGCCAGCTCAGTGTTTACTTTTGTGCGTGGGTACAGTCCGTCATTGTTTGTGGGCAGGTAAGAGGCGCTGGCTGTCTAAGGCTTTTCCTGGTAGCTCAGTCCATGTGGTGGTACTTGAGGTTTGTCCCAATGGCCTAGTACTCCTCCAAACATGAGCCAGAGAAAAACAGGTAGGTCGGTCGGGTCGGTCGGTCCGGTCTTCCTTCCTTCCTTCCTTCCTTCCTTCCTTCCTTCCTTCCTTCCTTCCTTCCTTCCTTCCTTCCTTCCTTCCTTCCTTCCTTCCTTCCTTCCTTCCTTCCTCCCTCCCTCCCTTCCTCCCTTCCTCCCTTCCTCCCTTTCCTCTCTCCCTCCCCTTCTCCCCTTCTCCCCTTCTCCCCTTCTCCCCTTCTCCCCTTCTCCCCTTCTCCCCTTCTCCCCTTCTCCCCTTCCTCCCTTCTCCCCTTCCTACCTGCATCTGAAGTAGGGAGTACTTTCAAAAGAGGAATACATTAATTTAATCAAAATATAAAATTATTTCTGAAAAAGGAATCAAACTGGAATGTCTGTTTGGAATGTCAACCGCAGAAGCTCTGACAATATGAATAACTATTTGAGGTGTGGAGTCCATGTACAATTGTGTCTATTTCCAGTATAATTGTGACAATTTTCTTCTGCTTTTGCCTGGCACTCCACCACAGTATGTGGATAAAATTGTGGATGGCATTGGCCTTTGAAGTCTCTTGGATTTCCTAAGCCTGCTTGTTGCAATCGTGAGGGAATCCATGCAGATGCTTTGAGCTGGGTGAATATGGTGGGCAGACAAAGGCACAATGTTCACATCTCCAAATCAAGTTCTATGCCATTATATATAGCAATGCAATTTTGAAGTAAGGACAGATGAGATTGATCATACAAGCTTCCTCACCACCCCATTCTCTAACTACACTACAGGATTAGTAACAGACAATTATGGTCTTATCAGTTGTGATTAAGAGAATGTAAAACAGCCAATCCAAAAGATAGTTTAGTTTAGTTTGGAAATACAGCATGAAGACAGGCCTTTCGGCCTATCATGTCCATGAAGACCATTCACACTAGTTCAAGTTCAAGTTCAAGTTCAAGTACGATTTCACATTTATTGTCACATGCACCAGTTAAGGTACAGTGATATTTGAGTTACCATACAGCCATACAAGTAAAAATAACACAATACACAATACCTTATTATATTACTAAAAGTCTGTTCTTGACGGTTATGGCCATCTGTGCTGCGATTTCCGAGAGAGCGCCGCCACCTACGGCCGTCATTTTTGGCCACCTTGCTCAGAGGCCCCCCTCCGCCATATGTGTGCGGAGGACTTTTCCTGTCGATGAAAAATGACAGAGATATTAATGTTTTTACAAAATTCCCCATTCTCTCTGCTGCCCCCGCTGGAGGCAGGGGAAGGGACTATAAAACCAGAAAGTGGTGTGCCTCAATTAGTCTCTGCAAGCTGGAGCTCTGTCAATTAGTCCCTGTCACTCTGAGCTCTGAATTACACTGAACAAATATCTACAGCACTGTGAGTACCCTTAATTTGGTTTCAAGATGAAAATATACTGAGTTTGAATTAAAAAAACACTGCCTGCAAATGGTTGTTTGGGTTGAATTAAAAAGGCACTCTCTCTCTCTGTCTCTCTCTCTCTCTCTCCCCTCCTCTCTCTCCCCACGTCTCTCTCTCTCCCTATCCCTCTCTCTTTCTCTCTCTCCTCCCTCTCCTCACCTCTCTCTCCTCTCCTCTCCCCCCCTCCCCTCCCCTCTCCTCTCTCTCCCCCTCTCCCCCCTCTCCCCCCCCTCTCCTCTCCCTCTCTCTCTCCTCTCTCTCTCCCCCTCTCTCTCTCCCCCCCTCTTCCCCCCTCTCTCTCTCTCTCCATTTCTCTCCTCCCTCCCTCTCTCTCTCTCCCCCCTCCCCTCTCTCTCTCCCCCCTCCTCTCTCTCCCCCCTCCTCTCTCTCTCCTCCTCCCCCCTCTCCTCTCTCTCCCCCTCCTTTCTCTCCCCCTCTCCTCTCTCCCCCTCTCTCCTCTCTCCTCTCCTCCCTCTCTCCCCCCTTTCCACCACCTTCTCTCTCCTCTCTCTCCCCCTCCCCCCCCTCCCCCCCCCCCCTCTCCTCTCCCCCTCCCCCCTCTCCCCCCCTCCCCTCTCTCCTCCCCCCCTCCCCTCTCCCTCTCCCCCCCCTCTCCCCCCTCCTCTCTCCCTCTCCCTCCTACATCGCCCCATTCTCTCTCTCTACCTCCCCCTCTCTCTCTCCCCTCCCCTCTCCCTCCCCTCCTCTTCTCCTTCCCCTCCTCTCCCTCCCTCCCCCCCCCCCCCCTCTCCCCCTCCCCCCCTCTCTCTCTCTCCTCCCCCCCCTCCCCCCCCCCCCCCCCCCCCCCCCCCCCCCTCACCCCCCTCCCCCCCCCCCCCCCCCCTCCCCCCCCCCCCCCCCCCTCCCCCCCCTCCCACCCCTCTCCTCTCCCCTCCTCCCCCCTCCCCCTCCCCCCCCTCTCCTCTCCCCCCCCCTGCTCCCTCTCTCTCCCCCTCTTTTTCCCACCTCCTCTCCCCTAAACCCCCCTCCCTCCACCCTCCCCTCTCCCCCCTCCCCCCCCCTCTCTCCCCCCTCTCTCCCCTCTCCCCCCCCTCTCTCCCCCCTCTCCCCCCCCTCTCCCCCCCTCTCTCCCCCCCCCCTCCTCCCCCTCCTCCCCCCCTCTCCCCCCTCCCTGTCCCTCCTCTCCCCCATCCCCCCCCCACCCTCCTCCCTCCCCTAACCCCCTCCCCCCACCCCACCCTCCCCCTTTCCCTCCCCCCTCCCCCTCCCCCCTCTCCCTGCCCCCACCTCTCCCTCACCCCCCCCTCTCAGCACCCCCTCGGGGGCCCTCCCTCTCCCCCTCCCTCTCTCCTCCCCTCCTCCCCCACCTCCCCCCCCCTCCCTCCCTCCCCCCTCTCCCCACCCCCCTCTGCCCCTCTCTGTGTGTGGTCTCTCTCTCCCCCTCTCCTCTCTGCCCTCCCTCTACCCTCCCCACCCCCCCCACCCCCCCCCTCTAGATTGACTGCAAGTTGGGGCGATATACGCGTCAGTCGATATGGGTGGGTAAAGGAGCAAATTAATAATATTAATATAATATCAAGGGGCGTAATTAGCATGAGTGCGGGGGGAGGGGGAGGGGTGGGGGATAGTTAGTGTGTGAGAATCAGAATTCCTCACTGTGATGGAAGGTGAGAAAGTTCAGTCAATCTTCCTCCTTTGTTCATCGTGGTCGGGGAGTTGAAACCCTCCTCAATAGCCGCTACGGACGGCCCGATGCACAAGCCCTCCCTCTATCAAACTCCCTCCCCCACCTCCTGGAGTTCCCGAATCCCTTTATGACCCCGCAGTCTCACCCACCCTGTTAAAGACCTCTTGCGGTCCTCCTCTCCACCCCCTATCCCTCTTGCCCCTCTCTCTGTGTCTCTGTCTCTCTCTCTGCCCCTTCTCTCTCTGCCCTCACTCTCAAAAGGACAGACGGGCTGCTGGCGAGGCTGCCGCTCGCGGCGCCATCTGATGACGTAGTCACTAGTTCTATATTCTCCCACTTTCTCACCAACTAGGGCAATAGACAGTGGGTAAATAACCCATAAACCCGCACGTCTTTGGGCTTTCCCCTCTCACCCCTGTGAGAAAGCAACACTACCATCTGTGACACTGTGCTGCCACATGGGTGCAATCCTAATTTATTTTAAACTTTGAAAGACCAGCAAAAACCCTTTGCTTGTTTGAATTTATAGTTGCATTCTACATTCTTACAACCACCACCCATCTGCCCAACCCAAGATAGATTGGAGTTAAGTGATGTAATTCCTTCCCATAAGTGACCTACAGTATAATGATGAGTCCATGTGATGCCTCTTGCTCATCTTACACACACCCCAAACCTAAAAGCAACCCCGGCATCTGGACATGTGTATAGGAAGGAATTGCAGATGCCAAAGATAGACACAAAATGCTGTAGTTAGTCAGCGGGTCAAACACCATCTCTGGCAAAAGGAACAGATAACATTTTGGGTTTCCAGTCAGAAGAAGGATCTCAACCTGAAACATCAATTATTCCTTTTCTCCAGAGATGCTGCCTGACCTGCTGAGTAAAGGGCCAGTCCCACTGTATGAGGTAATTCAAGAGCTCTCCCGAGTTAAAAAAAATCAAACTCGTGGTAAGCACGTAGAATGTACGTCGGAGCGCGGGACGTCTCTTAGCAGCTCGTAACATTAACAGCAGGTAGTCGGGAAACGCGGTAAATGTCCACGAGAGCGCCGAGTACCTACGAGCGGCTATTACCGTAATTCTCCAAGTTCGAATCATGGGAAATTCGTGAGATTTTGAATTAGCTCTTACAGTGGGACAGGCCCTTTACTCCAGCATTCTGTTTCCTTACTCAGCATCAGGATACTGATTTCACGCTAGAAACGTGGCCTTGTTCATTTTTGGATTGACGTTGAAAGGTGTCTTTTTGGGTTTATCTGTTTATTACAAGAACATCGCACTATCTATATTCTGTCCATTGTAATTTAAATCTAGGGGTTTGTCATTCTAGTAAAGTTTTATGTACTCTATTTAATTAGAAACAAACTCAATCACATCAAATGAATTTTGACATGATTGAGAAGGTTACTAATTAATTGGAACGAAGAGTTCAGTTCTTTCTTCTAGTTATTTGCTCTGCATTGCTGATAGTGAGGTTGCTATTATACTCTGGAATAGGTCAGTCAATCAATAAATCAATTCTACAGAGTGGATTTGAAAACGGGCACATCTATTGTCCAGAGACAAAAGAGCCTACAATTACAGTAATTTTGTGCAAAACGAAGTGCTGGAGGAACTCAGCATGTGGGGAGTGAATGGACAGGTGACGTTTCAGGTTGGGACCCTTCTTCAGACTGATTGTCCAATTTTGAATGGATGTCTTACAGAACAATTGCAGCACTCTTTCTGTATTTTAAAACATTTTATCTAAGGAATAATAGTCTTGTATTCTAAGTAGCAGTACAATTGGTTTCTTAGTGGCAGAGTTAGCTCAATGTCACATTTCTAAACATTTATCACTGTAGAACATGGCAGGTGCATATAGCTGATTTTTACCACAGTCAAGCTCAAAGCTGAAACCAGGCTTTAGCACCAAATAACATTTATAATAGTGTAGAGCATGAATAATCCAAATTTCCTCCAAAGGATCTCGATTTCAAATCCATCACAAATTCTTCCATGATACCTATAATACCTATGCTTTTGTTTCCTCACACATTATTTCCAATAACATGGATATTGCTGTTGAGATAGATGAATTATTCAAAGCAGTCAACCACAAGATTCTGAATTACAAACAAGCAGCTGTTGTATGCTACTATTGGAGATGCATTGTCTTCGACTTGGATAAGTAGATTTTCATATCATCTAAGGCATTACTTTAAATAGATGGGGATGTCTTATGAATTTTGTTCATTTTCTTAACAATATCGATCAACACAGGATCAATACAATGATCAACAAAGGATCAACTATTGATTTTATTATAAATGTGAATTTTAACTATTATCAACACAGATTGACAGCGATTATATCCAAAATATTTTAGGGTTACTTTTCAATAACACCAACAAAAATGTTATAATGTTTCATAACAATAACATTTCAACAAAAATCATAAGATCAAAAGAGCATAAGTGATAGGAGTGGAATTAGGCCATTTGGCCAATCAAGTCTACTCCACCATTCAATCATGGCTGATCTAGCTCTTCCTCCTAACCCCATTCTCCTGCCTTCTCCCGATAACCTCTGACACCCATACAAATCAAGAATCTATCTGTCTCTGCCTTAAATATGTCAACTGACTTTGCCCCCACAGCCTTCTGTGGCAACGAATTCCACAGATTCACTACCAAATTCCTCCTCATCTCCCTCCTAAAAGAGTGGCCTTTAATTTTGAAGCTAGTCCTGGACTCTCACTAGTGGAAACATCCTCTTTACATCCACACTATCCAAGCCTTTCACTATTCTGTACATTTCAATTAAGTCCCTCCCTCATTCTTCTTAACGCCAGTGAATATAGAAACATAGAAAATAGGTGCAGGAGGAGGCCATTCGGCCCTTTGAGCCAGCACCGCCATTCATTGTGATCATGGCTGATTGTCCTCAATCAATAACCCGTGCCTGCCTTCTCCCCATATTCCTTGATTCCACTAGCCCCTAGAGCTTTTTCTAACTCTCTCTTAAATCCATCCAGTGACTTGGCCTTCACTGCCCTCTGTGGCAGGGAATTCCACAAATTCACACCTCTCTGGGTTAAATTTTTTTTTCTCACCTCAGTCTTAAAGGCTTCCCCTTTATTCTAAGACTGTGGGCCCTGGTTCTGGACTCGCCCAACATTGCGAACATTTTTCCTGCATCTAGCTTGTCCAATCCTTTTATAATTTTATATGTTTCTATAAGATCACCCTTCACCCTTCTAAACTCCAGTGAATACAAGCCCAGTCTTTTTAATCTTTCCTCATATGATAGTCCTGCCATCCCAGGGTTCAACCACGTGAACCTACGCTGCACTGCCTCAATCACAAGGATGTCCTTCCTGAAATTAGGAGACCAAAACTGTACATAATACTCCAGATGTGGTCTCACCAGAGCCCTATACAACTACAGAAGAACCTCTTTACTCCTATACTGAAATCCTCTTGTTATGAAGGCCAACATCCCATTAGCTTTCTTCACTGCCTGCTGTACCTGCACGCCAACTTCCAGTGACTGGTGCACAAGGACGCCCAGGTCTCGCTGCACCTCCCCCTTACCTAACCTAACCCCATTGAGATAATAATCAGCCCCAGTGCCGTCGAACGATCATCATATGCTAACCGAGTCATTTCAGGGATCTTTCTTGTAAACCTCCTCTGGACCCTCTCCAGAGTCAGCACATCCTTACCTCAGAGATGGTGCCCAAAATTGCTCACAATATTCCACATGCGGCCTGACCTGTGCCTTATAGAGCCTCAGCATCACATCCCTGCTTTTGTATGCAAGCCCTCCCAAAATAAATGCTAGCATGGTGTTTGCTTCCTTTACTACTGATTCAATTTACAGATTCACTTTTTGGGAATCCTGCACCAGCACTCTCAAGTCCTTTTGCATTTCGATTTCTGGATTTTCTGCCCATTTAGAATTTTGTTTTTATAGTTGCTAAAACTATCATAGATTCTTGATAGGACGACCCAAATTTCACAAGTAATAGAACTGATCCAATCCCAAATTTGTGAATGTTTAACTATTATGGGCACATGCAGCTGAAATAAATAAACTTGGAAGGTAGACAAAAATGCTGGAGAAACTCAACGGGTGAGGCAGCATCTATGGAGCGAAGGAAATAGGCAACGTTTCGGGCCGAAACCCTTCTTCAGACATAAACTTGCTTGTTATGGCACATGTCTTCCTAGAATCTGGATCTTTTTGATTTTTATCCCCTTATTTGTGTGCGACAGAAAACTTATTTTCTTAGCATTAAAGGCAGAAATACTACAAATACTCAGCAGGTGAGCAGTATCAGTGCAGTGCAACCCCACCACCTAGTGATCTGGTTAATCATACACCAGCTTTGTTTAAAAACATTTATCTGAATCATTAATTCTGCTCATCTGTTACATTTGGCTTAATTACAGATTGTCAACCTCCACACTATTATGCTTTGATGTACATCTTCAGTAACTACAAAGATATATGATTAGCCATTGGAAAAAAGCAGGTCTGCCTTGGTCTCTGTATTCTCCCACGTGCCAAAAAAATTAACTTCTCTCCCAATCCCATACTGACCTTTCGATTCTGGGCCTCCTCTATTATCAGATTGAGGCCAAAAGCAAATTGGAGGAACAGCGCATCATATTTTGCTTGAGTGGCTTACAACCCACCAGTATAATTCTCCAACTTCAAGTAACCCCTTCATCCCATCTCTCCCTGTCCCCCTCTCTCTCTCCCCACCCAAGTTGTCATATTAAATTCACTGTTGTCCTGGTGAGTATAACTGTCTGTGCAACTCATTATCATATACCCAATAGCCAACAATGGACCATTCTTGGTTCCAACTTTCCTTGGTCATTGTTGTTTTTTGCACATCTTTCATTAAGTTGTTCTATTTACCTACTATTTCATTCATTTCCCTTTCTCCTCAGTCTGAAGAAGAGTCTCACCCCAAAACATAACCTATTCCTTTTCTCCAGGGATGCTGCCTGACCCTTGGAGTTACTCCAGCTTTTTGTGTCTATCTTTGAAGTAAACCAGCATGTACAGTTCCTTCCTACACAGCAGAATTTGAATGCTGCTTTGATGTTATATTGACCTTTATTAACCCTGATTATGGTGTTCAATTATGTCCATTATTTGTTTATTTTAATGTACATACTTACTATATTATTTAGTAATTAGAACTAAATCACAAAGTTAACTTTCAATTTATGGTTGCGATTCTTTGGTACATTTGTACTCTAAAGTTTTCACATTACATGACAGACTGCCTTCACATGCCATCATAGTTGTAAGTGCCCTATTTTATTTGTTTACAGAAAGGTGGATAATAGAAACTTCATATTCATACCTTATTCCATTGCATCCTGATATTTTGAGCAACTAACAATATATTTACACTTGGTTTTGTTGTGCTGTCAGCAACTTCAACTTTATGTCAATGTTAAAAGCGTCTCATGTTGGTAAGAACCAACTTGATACCAGGGTGAAACGGGTTTAAATTTAACTCCTTTTAAAAAGCAGTACTTGCTGAAAATTTGCACCTGACACCAAGTATTTGTGTAGGAAGGAACTGCAGGTGCTGGTTTAAACCGGAGATAGATACTAAAAGCTGAAGTAATTCAGCGGGACAGGAAGCATATCTGTAGAGAAGGAATGTCTGAAGACGGGTCTCGACCCGAAATGTCACCCATTCCTTCTCTCCAGAGCTGCTGCCTGTCCCGCTGAGTCACTCCAGTTTTTTGTGTATATCTTGGGAAGTTATTCATTTACTATATGTTGTTACAAAGTGAAACCACTTCTCATTTTTCTTTTAGCGTAAATGCACAATATAAAATAATTTTATTGAATAGCTTCTAAAAATATTAATATTGTACTTAAACAATTCTTTCATTTTGTCAATGAATTTACAGGATTCTTTTGTGTATAGAATAAGCACCTAGATGCTGAACCACAAAGGTGTTGAGGAACTATTGGTAAAGCTGCAAAGAACAGGATCTTGTAGACACCGCAAGGAAACAGAACCTTTAGTCCATGGCATCAATGCTGAATATCAACAACCAATTTGCGCTAATCCTACATTAATCCCGATATCCCTGCATAATGTCAACTACCACTAGATCACACTACTAACCTACACACCAGGGACTATTTGCAGTAGTTTATTCAATAACAAATGAGCTTTGGGATGCAGGAAGTTGCAAGACCACTCTGTGGAGACCCATGCAGTCTCAAAGAGAATGTGCAAATTCTACACATGATTGAATCTGGTCTCTGACCGTGCGAGACAGGTGCTCCATCAACTGTGCCATTGTGCTACCCATATCTACACCATAATATACCTTCCTTCACAAATCAGCTTGAGTTATGGGGTTCTCCATTAAGGAGGTGCTAATCTCTTTAATTTCAGCACTAATTCTCTTGCACAAACTTTCCTCCCGTTTACATTTACTAGTTCCCCAGGGGAACTTCGTCTTTACAATTCCATTATGCAGCAACACAAAGACCATATTCATATTTTATCTAATTTCTTGTGTTTCATTATGAAGGAAATGTGGTTACTAGGTTACGAAGCATATTGCTGCTCTGACAGAGGCTGCATTTTCCAATGGTGACAATGCTGATCTCCATAGAGGATTTATCCTTTATGGGGCCTGCCATCTCTGACATTTATTGCACTGCTCCCAATTATTCACACCGACATAACCCTTTACGAAATGTCTTAACAATTCTGACTTCTTTCTTGACGGAAACAACTACAAATTATAAACAACTGAAATGTAAGAAAAAAATCAAACATACAGTAAAGATAAAACCAATGTCATAAAATACGATTATTCATTTTTAATTTGGTCACTCATCCTATTCTTGAACTGGTTGATCAGATTGGTATAATTGGGAGTGTCGTGACCTCTTTACGGGAAAGATTTGAGAAACTATTGAAACAAATCTTCACCTTTCTCAATAAAAGTATAAATGAGAAACTGCGTGGATCCAACAGTACTTATTTTACATGTCAGGCAAAAATATTAACATCAAATCCAATCACAAAGGATTAAAGTCAGAGGGTGAAAAATAAAGGCTATTTCTCTGAGGACTGATGACAGCATCATAGACTCTTCAAAGGGTCAGACCTGATATGATCCGACAGCAGAATGTACAAACTACTAATGACTGAATCATTTAGCCAGGTCAAGTCAAGTTGAGTTTATTGTCATATGCACAGCTATGGTGAGGTACAAGTACAAAGAAAAAATACACATGTCCATGGTATTGCAAATAGAGGTGGTCTGCAATATTCTGTTGTTCAGCTAGGATTAGGGTTGTACAGATTGGTTCAGCTGATAGATGTAGAGTAATGGTTCCTGAATTGGATGGTGCGTGACTTCAGGCCTCCTGCCCGATGGTAACAGCGAGAAGAAAACATGTGGCTATGTCTCCAGAGTGCATACAGATGGAGGAATTGGTGAGGTTAAGGTCCAATGTATCCTTTGAGGATAACATGTGTTCTCCTTGGCTCATACCATCATATGCAATGATCTGAATGAGTAGAGGAGACTTTGGCAAGACTATAATTACATTGAAGCCTTTATCTATCCTTTTTCCCTGACTCCATGAGCTGTTATGGATGGTCCAACCATAATTCTGCCTGGCCCCAAACTTAGATGAAAGTTACCAAAGCTGGTGACAGATCCTCATAATTGAAGGTTTTTCTACATTTTGCATAGAACCGACTTTCATGCCATGCATGCTGATGCCAGGTCCTCTGGCAACATCCACGACTTTGGAGCAGAGCAATTATACTAGCTCACTGTGCAATCAGTCACCCCCTCCTGTCCTTGCTCTGACTAACCTAGGCTTGATGAAATACCCAGTGCAGATGTCTAGAATACACTTCCTGCAGCATGCAGTGCATTGATTTCAGAGCAAGACTCACAAGTGTGAGAGTGAATGATTACTTATGTTCTCAAAGACTATTTCATCTCATGCTTCAGCATATCCTGGGCTTTTTGATGAATCTAGAAAAGAGGGAAACAGTCAGGGCTAAATGGGAAAGGAAAGCTTTGGTTTCAGAATCAGTTGGTTTGTCCAGAAAGTGACCATGTTCTGAGTGTAAGGGAGAGTGTTCAGTTTCAAGAGAAATTGAGCGTATAATCACAAAACGGGATGAGAGTTTTTTCAAACACATTATCTGTTAAGAATGTCCAAAGAAAAAAACAACATCAATGCTGGAAATCTGAAACAAGTAGAAAACGCTGGAAACCAATAGCAGGTCAGGCAGCCAATAAATGCTGGAGTAACTCAGCGGGACAGGCAGCATCTCTGGAGAGAGATCCCAGGTCTTAGGCCTGAAATATTAACCACTTCTCTTTCCACAGATGCTGCCACAGACCTATCAAGTGTTGGCTGCATTTTCTGCCTTTATTGCATTTACTGTTATGGTTTGTACACTTCTTCTACCAGGGCCACCTTTGTTTGTTACATTAAATTATGAGGACTGGTGACAGTTCTCCAATTCTGACCTTCTACTTATTTTTATATATCAGCTTATCTTGAAGTGTTTGGGATATCAAAGAGATGCAGCAATGTTTTTGGCAGCTTAACCTGGTAGACATATTGAAACAAAAAGTATAGGGAAGGGCTATAGACTTATAAGGAACTGCATCAAAATGTGTTCCTTTGTTTAGAAAAACGGAGATGGGAAGCTGGTTATCAATGGACTAGTTCAAACTGTCTCTCCCGGACATAGAGAGTCTGAAAAGGGGAACCATGGTCAAGTAACTGAATTCCTCCCACTATTGTTCCCAGGTCCTCTTGCATTTACACATGACCTCTGACCACCATCGCCAAATTATTTGGCAGATGCTCTGCATTTGCCCATCAGGAAAAAGGGCATCCTTCCTCCTGATAAAGCCTATCATCAGAACTTCCATAGCAACAGTGAAGAAATGGAACATGCTGGCAATTTTCTTTTAAAGTTTCCAGAAGGCATCATTTAGTAAATACACTTTCAATTGGAAATGTGAGAAGCTTTTATATAATGGGATCATTGATAACCCAGCAAGAGGCATGCATTACCTAATTACCTTTTAATTTGCATAACTTCCATTTCTCCTTGTCTAGAAATAAGTTGGAGCTTCACACCTTGTAAACAATCCCAGTTGAACTCGTTGTTTATTTGATGTTTTTTGATCTTTAATGGTCCTCTATTGGCATCAGACGACCTTACGGCAAAGCTTCATAGCTCACTCCAACTACACAAAACTATAATCTATGGGATGTGTATAATTTAAGGAGGGTTTCCACAGCATTTAGCTTCAGATGTACTCATTCTCTAGTACCTGGCTATGGCCATGGTGAGTTACTGACCTTACAACAGGAGGTAAAGATGTGTTAATCTCAGAAAAGGCAAGTTCCAAATAATGTGGAATCAGATTTTATTTGGACCTCTCCAGTGAACCATATATTTGCAGGCTCAGAATTTCTAAGGCTGTCTTTGCTGAGATACATGACATTCTGAAGGATGCCCTTCAGACACATTCTGAAGCTTTGACTGCTCTCCGTTTAGAGTCAAAGTCACATTCGGTCCCAACTTCTTCCCAATAGAATCATTCCTCGCAGCCACAGCAGACCTTTGCCTTCTAATTTGTTGCTCACAGCAACATCAGAGAAGAATTAATGAATACATGATTTCATCTGCTTTGATTCTAATGAGAAGCAGATGGCATCTCAGTGCTTGGGTTTGGTCAACATTGTTGGCTTCCAATAAATGCAGTTATTCACTGCATGCATGTTCTCATAAGGACTACCATGAAGAGTCTGAGCCCTTCATCAGACAGAAAATTACCATGCATTAGATGTATAGCTTGTTGATGATCATTAAAATGTTTCCTTATAGTGTATATCATGTGTTTCAGCAGTAAAATAAATCCAGATGAAGGGTCTCAACCCAAAATGTTGAAGTTTGGTTTCCCTCCACAGATGCTGCCTGACCCGCTGAGTTCCTCTAGCAACTCGCCTTTTTTTGCTCCAGATACTAGATACTACAGTTCTGAGAGAGCATGGTCAGTTTTCAATGTTCAATAATACAGTGATATTTTATTGCCACATATACCTAGGTACAGCACCATTCTTTGTTTTTGCATACAATCTGGTAAAATCATACAGCAGACCACCTAGGTAGTAAAGAAACAGTTGCTACATTTTTGGCACTGACAACATTTCAAAAGCTCTTAGTACATTTCATAATTTCTTAAATTGACACAAACACTACTGTCTGTCTCGGTGGCTGTTCACAGCAGTGCATTGACCAAACTCAGCAGCTTAGAGCAGATATAAGCACTATGGAAATACTAGGTTGTCAATGGGAAATGCCAATGACTTTGAGAAGGTCGAGTCTAGGCAGAGCTTAGTGCTACCTGTCAAGCAGATGAGGAATTTTCTTTGTGGTGGCTGCATTCCAGTATCGCAAACAAAATACAGCAACTACTGTCAGAGTAAGAGTAACTAGGAGATCTGGTTTCTGGGATCTTGGAGGCAGAATCTGAAGTGTAGCAGGAGTTAGAGAAGCTGGAAAGAGAAGGCCATGAGGACAAGACCCAGTTACCATCTCTGGCCTTGAACTCAGATGAGCAGAGAGGGGAATTGTAGTCAGCATAGGATGGTAAGAGTCACCTTAGACCAGTGGTTCCCAACGTGGGGCGTACGCCCCACAGGGGGGCAATTTGATTTTTAAGGGGGGCAATTGAAGAAATGTTATTCTGCAAATCGTTAGAGACCACCACTACCGCCACTGATATATATAATAAACTAAAACACTACTTAGATATCAATAATATACCAATGGAAAACAACATCTTGTGCAGCTCATGGTGCTCCTGTTATGATGGGCAAGAAAAATGGCTGCTTAAAATTGATAAAAGATGAGAATCCGGAAATGCTTCTTGTGCACTGTGTTATTCATAGAGAGAACTTAGTGTCGAAAAATATTTCTCCTGTACTTAATGAGGTACTAAAATCTATCAATGCTATCAAAATTATATATCACCACAGGATTTTAGAGCTGATTAGGTGGGGCATGGCAAAAAAAGGTTGGGAACCACTGCCTTAGACAGAGCTGCATCACCCAAGGAATCTGCAAATTCACAACCCAGGTACAAATCAAATGACATTTTCTGTGATCTAATCGTTAGCAGCATCATTGTATATTATTATCATGTAGGAGGGCCCAGAGCATGCATAAGGATCCCACACTTCCTATTTTGCAGGTGATCTGAGTAAATGAATCCTTGCTCCAGATACTTAATAGATTTGCAGCAACAACCCTGCAGATGAATGGCAGTTTATTTAAATGATTTAGACATGCACATAAAATGTACCTTTCTAGGAGGATCTCAACTTTATAGGTGTAAACAATGATGTGAAGATTGTTATGACATATCTTGTTGGGACATGACATATGCTTTCCATAGTGTGGGGATTTGTATCCCTGGAAAAATCTACTGTAGCTAGCGCCAACCAAATCTGGTGAACTGAGTTGGCTTCCTGATATCCCTGTGCACAGAACATGCCTTCTGGCTCCTAACATGTATGCCTCATTGAATGGATCTGGGGACTTTATCTCTCCTTTGCAGTCTATTTCTTCCAGGCACCCTCGGTATGCATTTTCACAGTGTTCCTGTCTTGTGGAGTGTGCCTTTAAGGGCTGACATTCATTGAAAACTGCAGCAAAATGGCAGGAGTCGTGTTAAATTGAGTAGGGCTTTAGGAACCATGAAACCCTTTAACCACGTTATTGATGTCTCACAGTAGATTTTGGTTGTTTTGATATTCCTTTTGCAGGACACCCTATTTGACAGTGGTGCTGAACATAATGATGTTTAAGTGAATCCAGAGTCAGTGCAATCATGTTTCATGGCATTCTGCTCATAACTGCTTTAATTTAATCAAATGAGAATGCAGCACATCCGGTAATATTCCTCTTGTTATGTGTATTTTCTGAGGAAACTCCTTATCATTAGAACACATTACAGAATAAATTTCAAATGCAGAGCATTTTGCAAACACATTTCCAATAAATTAAAATAAATGTCAAATACATCATTAAGGCCCTGACTGCTAATCTGCCTATAAACCTGCATGTTGCATTAGTGCAATGATGTCTGTGGAGCTAAAACTCTGCATGAGACTTGCTTGTGCAGTGTGCCGACAAAAGAACTGTTCCTTTTAGCAAAATCTAGTTGGAGAGGATTTTTCAACACCTCAGGCTGTACATGTTGCTGTTTCTTCAAATATCTTGTAAGTTCGTCTAAATGACTAATTTTTAATTTTAAATATTAAACAGTGTTAGCTTAAAACATGTGGGGGGCACTGTGGCACAGCAGTAGAGTTGCTGCCTTACAGTGCCAAAGACCCCGGTTCGATCCTGACTACGGGTGCTGTCTGCATGGAGTTTGTATGTTCTTTCCATGACCTGTGTGGGCTTTCTTTAGGTGCTCCGATTTTCACCCAGGCCTCCAAAGATGTTTGTAGGCTAATTGGCTTGGTATAATTGTAAATTGTCCCTCGTGCATGTAGGATAGTGTTATGGGCCTATCCCACTTAGGTGATTTTTAACCTGGCGACAATCTATGATAGCACCTACTTCAGGACGTCAAGGTACGCTCATATGTGTCAAACCCACTATCGCCAAAACATTTTCAACTTTGAAAATGTAGCAGCGACCAGAAAGATGCTACGACTCTTTGCGCGACTCAGGAGACTACTCGTGACCGTACAGGCGGAAACCACCGGTGAACATGTGGCGACAGCCAAGTTGCCTGTAGTCACTTAAAAAATCGCCTATGTGGGATAGGCCCATTAGTGTGCGGGGATTACCGGTCGGCTCGGACTTTTCGCGCTGTACCTTTAAAACTAAAAACTAAGAATTAAATCACTTTGGGGAATGTCTATCAAAACATTTTAAAATCAATGCATTGCTTCACCAGGAGCCAATAAGAGAATAATGGATGGGATTTTCTGTTTTCAGAATATAGGAGAGGAGTTCTGGATGAGGTGATATTTATGCTGGTTGCAGAGAGGAAGGTCACTCAGAGGGCATTGAGATTGTTCCATATACTAGTCTATTTAAATTGTACTTATAAAAGCAAACAAAGTCGTGTAAAGCAAGGTAATCCGTATGTAAAATGCATTGTAAAGATACTTAACGTATTTTAGCTTTGAAAGGACTATAGGGAATATGAAGCAAATTGAATTTGGGGAGGTTTTTTTCTAATCCAGATCCATAGTACACACTGCTTTTAATAAACGAGTGACCTTTCAGGTGGCAAGCTGTGATTCCGATTCCCACCGTGGCGCAGTTGTTCAGGAGTGACAGATTACCTGTCAAGGAAATGGCCGGAGGAATCGATTGGTCCCACAAGGCAGATGGAAGCAAGTGGAAGTTACAGCTTATAGGTTCCAAATGTGACTTTGCTTTGGCTCTTACCATGTACATCAATTATTGCTGAGTTAAAGTAATAAATTTACTGGTTAAATAAAAGGTAATGGTTTATTCACACAGAATTATTCAATTAAAATGTAATCAATAGTGTAACCTTCTTAGACAGTCACTTGCGATCAAGGAAGACTTGCTTTCACTCTGGTTTTGTGGGTTCTGAGGTGGCTCATGAAGCATATGTAATACCTGCAGACACTTCCACAGATGGGACAGCTGGTGGGTGGCCAATGAAGTAGGTGGTTAGATGGTTTGTGAGGTGCTCCACTCCTTCTGCTGTTTACAATTGGCCACTGTGCTTCCGATGCAGGGTCTTGAGGTTCTCAATGCTACTTCCAATATCTTTCCCCGTTTGATGTGATACTAATGCCCCTATCCCACTTACGTGATTTTTTAGGTGACTACAGGTGACTAGGCTGTCGCCACATGGTTGCCGGGGTGTCGTCTATATGGTCATGAGTAGTCTCCTCAGTCGCCCAAAGGATCGTAGCATTTTTTTGGTCGCCGCTGGATTTTGAAATGTTTCAAACTTTTTGCCGACAGTCGGCAACAGTTGGCTTGACGCCAATGAGCGTAGATTAACTTCTACTGACGTAGGTACTGTCGTAGGTTGTAGCCGGTGCTGACTTCGGCGAATTCCATTGGCGACTACCTACATCAACCTACGTCAACCGGTGACAGGTACCGGCGACTGAATTGTCTTACCTTGACGTAGCTTGTCACGGTTGGACGAAGGTTGTCATAGGTTGTTGTAGGTGTTGTCGTAGGTGAACGTCCTAATGGGTCACTGGTTGTCGGTAGCTTGCCGTAGCTGGACATCGACTAGGTGGTAGGTTGTTGTAGACATAGTGGGGGGGGTCCAGTTGCCGGTTTTTAGGCGACCTGTTACGACTATGACAGTTACCAGCAGTCACCGAAAAAATTGCCTAAGTGGGACAGGCCTATAAGTCACACAAAATCACTGCATTGAAACATGCCCACCTTAATAAATGGATTTTGCTTATTTCTCACTTTTTAGTGGTGTCACGAGCAGACTTATGTGTTCACAGGCACCAGCTACTGCCTGGGCTCCCAGTCACAAGCTGCCTTGGCAATGAGGGAAAATGGGGGGGAAATGGAAAACAGAAAAAAATGGGCAGGGGGGAAATCAGAGATGGAGTCATAGGGCCATACAGCATTGAAACAGACCACTCGGCCCACCAGATCCATGCTGGCCAGTGGACACATACGTATTAATCCCATTTTCCAGTTCTTGCCCCTGTAGCCTTCAATGCAGGTGCCAATGCAAGTTGGCAGTGCCGGATTTAGATGAAGAGAGGCACTAGGCTTTTCCACTTGTGAGGCCGCTCCCAATCTCCCACTCCCACGACTAGAGGAAGATGGAAGAGTCCACCAGATTGACACCGATGTGCAGCCGAGCATGGCCAATGATATAAGGGGCTGGAAAGATGCGCTTTTAACTTATTTATTAATTGCCAGTGCTAATGTCGAGTTATCGGCTTAAAATACTATTATTCTGAAATGGAGGGCAAGGAAAATTACTGAAGTGTTGGTTAGAGACTACATTGCATTGTGACAGCATATGTAAGAAAGGCCTATGACAGTTTCAAAAATATACAAAGGTACAAAGGTTCAAAGGTTATTTATTGGTCATGCACCATAGGTGTAGTGAAATGCTTGTTGCCAATGCAGCACATTAAAAAAAAGAATACAGACATAACAATAATAAAGAGATTTAAACATAAAAAATATCCCCCACAATGGTTCCCATTATGAGGGAAGGCACAAAGTCCAGTCCCCATCTCATGTCCACCCATAGTCGGGCCTATTGAGGCCTCCGCAGTCCCCTTTACGGAGGCCCGATGTTCCAGGCCGTTCTCGCCGGATAATGGTGCTCCGGCGTCGGGAGAACCCTCTCAATGGCCGCTTCCTTACTGGAGACCGCGGCTTCCGAAGCCGGCAGGCCGCGCTGGATGGAGCTCCAACATTCGCGATCTTGGCGAGAGATCCCAGGCTCCCGATGTAAAGTTGAGCGCCGCCGCCCGCGGCTGGCCACTCCACAGACCCACAGCTCCGTGATGTTTCATCGGTGGTCTTCAGCTCACCGGAGCTCCAGCACGGCGACCCGGGCAAGGCATGGCCTGCTCCACTCCGTGATAGCACTCCAGCGGTGTGCCACCGCCAAGGATCTGGGCGGTTCAACCAGGAAACGCCGCTCCAGGCCCGCTGGTAGGCCGCGAGGACGGGTCGAAGATGCTGCCCGGATAAAAGCCGTCTCTCTGACCACGTAGGGACCATAAAAAGTAGTTTCTCCCTCCCCCCCCCATTCCCCACCCCCCACATAAAAAAAGCTAGAACTCTAAAAAAACAAAACATTAAAACACACTAAAAATAAAAAAGAGTGAAAAAACGGACAGCTGCAGGCTGGGCAGCCATAACATACAGGACGGCACCCCCTATATTATACATCAGGCCCGTACGAAGCTTTTCAAAAAGGGAGGTGGCATGGCACGATTACAAAAAATGTATGTGAAATAAGTGCACACAGCGCATATCACAAGCGCGAAACTCAAAATCCTTTGCAGCCGGGGTTTTAGATTGTCTCTGGTGCATTGTGAGCCTTATTTTGGCCCATTTTTGCACCAAATATATAACCAATATTTCAGAAATAATTTTGGTTGAGTCTAGAGTAATGAGTGGGTGGAATGGGATGATTGGGGTCATTGTTGTATACATTTTTAAAAATCAAGAATTGAAGTTGCCCTTGTTTTAATAATCAAGTTGTACTATATAACCGTATAACCATATAACAATTACAGCATGGAAACAGGTCATCTCGGCCCTTCTAGTCCATGCTGAACACTTATTCTGAGTAGAGTAAAGAAGTTCCCCCTCATGTTACCCCTAAACTTCTGTCCGTTAATTCTCAAATCATGTCCTCTTGCTTGAATCTTCCCTACTCTCAATGGAAAACGCTTATCCATGTCAACTCTGTCTATCCCTCTCATCATTTTAAAGACCTCTATCAAGTCCCCCCTTAACCTTCTACGCTCCAAAGAATAAAGACCTAACTTGTTCAACCTTTCTCTGTAACTTAGTTGCTGAAACCCAAGCAACATTCTAGTAAATCTCCTCTGCACTCTATTTTGTTGACATCCTTCCTATAAAGAGGCGACCAAAATTGTACACCATACTCCAGAATTGGCCTCACAATTTTGTGGAATGCCTTGTACAATTTTAACATTACATCCCAACTTCTATACTCAATGCTCTGATTTATAAAGGCCAGCACACCAAAAGCTTTCTTTACCACACTATCGACATGAGGTTCCACCTTCAGGGAACTATGCACAGTTATTCCTAGATCCCTCTGTTCAACTGCATTCCTCAATTCGCTACCATTTACCATGTACGTCCTATTTTGATTTGTCCTGCCAAGATGTAGCACTTCACACTTATCAGCATTAAACTCCATCTGCCATCTTTCAGCCCACTCTTCCAAATGGCCTAAATCTCTCTGTAGACTTTGAAAATCTACTTCAACATCCACAAAACCACCTATCTTAGTATCATCTGCATACTTACTAATCCAATTTACCACACAATCATCCAGATCATTGATGTATATGACAAACAACAGTGGACCCAGCACAGATCCCCGAGGCACCCCACTAGTCACTGGCCTCCAACCTGACAAACAGCCATCCACCATTACTCTCTGCCATCTCCCATTCAGCCACTGTTGAATCCATCTTGCTATTCCACCATTAATACCCAACAATTGAACCTTCTTAACCAACCTTCCATGTGGAACCTTGTCAAAGGCCTTACTGAAGTCCATATAGACAACATCCACTGCTTTACCCTCATCAATTTCCCTAGTAACCTCTTCAAAAAATTCAAGAAGATTAGTCAAACATGACCTTCCAGGCACAAATCCATGTTGACTGTTCCTAATCAGACCCTGTTTATCCAGATGTTTATATATATTATCTCTAAGTATCCTTTCCATTAATTTGCCCACCACTGACGTCAAACTAACAGGTCTATAATTGCCAGGTTTACTCTTAGAACCCTTTTTAAACAATGGAACAACATGCGCAGTACGCCAATCCTCCGGCACTATTCCCGTTTCTAATGACATTTGTAATATTTCTGTCATAGCCCCAGCTATTTCTACACTAACTTCCCTCAATGTCCATGGGAATATCCTGTCAGGACCTGGAGACTTATCCACTTTTATATTTTTCAAAAGTGTCAGTACTTCCTCTTCTTTGAATCTCATAGTTTCTATAGCTACTCTACTTGTTTCCCTTACCTCATGTAATTCAATATCCTTCTCCTTGGTGAATACCGAAGAAAATAAATTGTTCAATATCTGCCCCATCTCTTTTGGCTCTGCAGATAGCTGTCCACTCTCTAATGGACCAATGCTATCCCTCGTTATCCTATTGCTATTAATATGGCTATAGAAACCTTTTGGATTTACTTTCACCTTACTTGCCAAAGCAACCTCATATCTTCTTTTAGCTTTTCTAATTTCTCTCTTAAGATTCTTTTTTACATTCTTTATACTCCTCAAGCACCTCATTTACTCCATGCTGCCTATAATTATTGTAGATCTCTCTCTTTTTCCGAACCAAGTGTCCAATTTCCCTTAAAAACCATGGCTCTTTCCAACTATTACTATTTCCTTTCAACCGAACAGGGACATAAAGATTCTGTACTCTTAAAATTTCACCTTTAAATGTTCTCCATTTCTCTTCTACATCCTTCCCAGAAAACAAAATGTCCCAATTCACTGTAAAATGTTATGTAAAATGTTATAAAGGATCATGCAAACACTGCAAATAAAATACTGTAAGTTTTTGCAGGAAATAAAACCTTTTTTTGGAAAATGTTGATTTTTAGAATCTGTGTTGATTTAATTGCCTGTTATTGTTCAACTGTTAGTGTGTACACGTTAAAAATATGATGCAAAAAGAAAGTCGCAAATATGGAATTCATATTTTTCAGTATTGTTATCAAGGAAAAGAAAGCAGTTCCAATTGTTTGATATTATTCATATGGAGGAGAAAATATAATTGCTCTAAAACCTACCTTAATTTTGCAATGGTCCTAAAGATAATCCCCCTTTCCCTCTCCCCCCTCCTCCTTCCCCCTCTCTCCCTCCACCTCTCTCTCTCTCTCCACCTCTCTCTCCCTCCCCATCTCTCTTTCCCCATTGCCCCTTCACATCTCTCTCCCCTCTCCCCTCCCTCTCTTTCCCTCCCTCTGCCTCTCCCCCCCCCCCCCCCGTTCTCTCCCTCCCTCCCCCTCTATCTCCCTCCCATGCAGTGAGGCTCCAACTGCGCGCCACAGACACCGCAGCCCCCCCCCCCCCCCCCCCCCCCGGCCCAGAGAAATGGGCACTCCTGCAATGCAATATTCCACTACTTACCTAGAGTAGACACAAGGCATCGAAGTAATTGTTTGGAGTGCAAATGGAGATCTGAACCCTCCCGGGCCCACTGCGCAGAGAGACAGCGTCATTTTGTGTCGCTACTGCGTCATCGGCTTCCCCCAACTGTCCAGGCGAGGATGGTCACAATTTTTTTCCCCAAAAACTTCAAGAGGGCCGGAACCAGAATTTTGGGTAATTTCCATCAAAGTGGAAACGCTGATGGCGCTCCAAATTTTTTTTTCTCTGGATTTTTTTACTCTGGGAAAAAAAACACCTTGGCTGAAGGCCCCCTAGATTTTGAGGCCCTGGGCTTCAGCCTATGAAGCCTATAGGCAAATCTGCCTCTACAAGTTGGGTTCTTTCATCAAACTGAATGCCACCAGACCATACTTGTTAAGCTCTGCCTGTGATTTCCTGGCTGTATTCTGCTGCTGATTCCACCAAGCTTTTCATAGAGAGTCAGTCTGCTGAGTGTGCTTGATCCATGAGCCTATTTGTCTGAATGGAGGACAGCTATGGGTAACTAAGGCAAGAAAAAGGTAAGTTAGAATACTTGAAATTGTGCTCAGAAGTTATTGTTTTTAATTATTTTTAAATGTGTATGTCATTTTCAAACGTTTAATATTTGTTAATATATTTTTAATTGTGTGCTTCTGAATGCCAAGGATATCAAGACATTTTCTACGTCCCTGATAACTATGACACATGACAAAGCTGGAAATGAAGCTTTTCCAGCTGTCAGCTGTTTCATGGGTGTATATAGTTCCTGCACTACGTAATGCTGCATCAAAGCTTTGCAATTTTGTATACTTTGTTATTAAGCAGTCATAATTGGATCCATGTAATCACAATCATAATCAGAATCAGAATCGTAATTTATTAGCCAAGTATGTTTTGCAACATATGAGGAATTTGGTTTGCCAGACACACAACTACATAAAAGTTGACATAAATGTCCACCACAGCGGCTCCTCCACATTCCCCACTGTGACGGAAGGCAATAAAGTCTTATCTTGTTTCCTCTTTTCCTCCCACGGTCAGGGGAGTCGAACCATCCTCAATCACAGATCGAGATCCCGCATAGGGTCGGTCAAAACTCCTGCCGCTTGAAGACCCCGAAATCAGTCCCTAACCAGGGACAGCGAGCTCCACGATATAAATGTCCACAGCTCCTGCAGATTGGAGTACCAAAGGACGGCTCCTGGCAAAGGGATCGCCTGCTCCAAGATGTTAAAATCCGGAGGCTTCGCGGTTTGGAGCTCGAGAAGTTCCAAATAAGAGGCCACCAGCTCCATGATGTTAGGCCGTAGAGCAGACAGAGATACAACACTGAAAAAGTCAAATCTCCATCGAGGAAAGAGATAAAAAATGTTTCCCCCCCCACAGATACAAAAACTAAAAATAAGCTAAAATATATATTTTGCAACAAACTAAAAATACAAAGAATGAAAAAGACGAAGACAGACTGTTGGCGAGGCAGCCATCGTGCGGTGCCCTATGGTAAGAACCGATTAAAGCTTTTATGATGAGCAGAGGCAGCGAGGAAGCTGTCAGCAAGTCTTGGGCCAATTAAAATCGGACTGGTTTGATTAGTTCTATATTATTATGAAGTTGCACTGATTGAGTGGGAAGCTCCACTGCCTTAAGTCTTTTCATCCTTCCACCTATTTCAGGGTATTTAGTTTAGTTTAGATAGCGCGGAAACAGGCTATCCGGCCCACCGACCAGCGATCCCAGCATATTAACGTTATCCTACACACATACCCAGGGACAATTTACACTTATACCAAGCCAATTAACCTACACACCTATACAACTTTGGAGTGTGGGAGGAAACCGAAGATCTCGGAGAAAATCCACTCGCTCACGAGGAGAACGTACAATCTCCATACAGACAGCACCTGTAGTCGGGATCGAACCCGAGTCTGCTGTGCTGCAAGCGCTGTAAGACAGCAACTCTACTGCTGCGCCACTATGCTGCCCCGCACTAAGTCCTACCAGATATTTGTTCAGACAAATCTGATCTATTTTTACACCTCTTCACCACAATTTATGAACAAATGGAGACCAACAATTACCCCATTTTTTCTATTTTAATGATTTCTTTTGTGATTTCTGCTTACTTCAAATGGAATCTAAAAGCTGTCCAGAGCCAAGATGTCAGTCATCATTATGCTGGAAGTTCCCCATATGTTTTTGTCTGGGAACCTAAATCAACATTTCAATCACACTTAGAACATCTGTTCACCAGTTTCCATTAATTGCTTTCATCATGAGATATTCAGCTTGTGATTGATTGCTTTAGTCGGCATTTGAGAGCTTAAAAGTAGTTTGATTTTCCAAAATAGATTCTTCAGATGCTCCTAATTTCCTTATTGGCTTCAAATGAATTTGATTATTTTTCAAAAGGTAGCAACAACTTTCTTTGTGGCTAATAAGCAGTTTTAACAATAGGTAATGCATACATAATATTTCAATTTTTATAAATGCAACAGGAAATATGGCAGATCAGGTCTACATCTACTAAGTCAACGTCAATTTAGAGTAATCATTGGAAATTGCTTGATCAGGTTTTACAGGTAATGTGCAGCACACTCGAGTAGATGCCTCAATGGCATATAAAGTAATCGAGGCATACATCATGGAAACCGGCCCTTTGGTCTAATTAGCCCAAGCTGACTAAGATGCCCCATTTACACTAGTCCCACCTGCTTGCATTTGGCCCATATCTCACTAAACCTGTCCTATCCATGCACCTGTCTAAACGTTTTTCTCATGTTGTTATAGTACCTGCCTCAACTACCTCCTCTGGCAGCACATTCCATATACCCACCATCCTCTGTGTGAAAAGGTTGCCCCTCGGGTTTCTATTAAGTCTTTCCCCTCTCACTTTGAACCTATGCCCTCTGTTTCTTGATTCCCCTACTCAGGATAAAATACTTTTGTACATTCACCCAATCAACTTTGCTTATGATTTTATCCACATCGATAAGATCACCCATCCTGCACTCCAAGGAATAAAATCCTAGCCTGTCCAGCCAATGATGGCACAGGCGACACATATACCACTGAAAGTTATGGAGGTAGTAATTGGGCCTTTGTTGTCTGCCTTTGAATGCGAACTGCACATGTGAGGGGATACAATCGGTTAGTGCACCAGATGCATAGACAACCTGATGCCAAAACCTGGGAGTTTGCTCAGTTCAATTAATTCACTGCTTCCAAAGAAGTTTGACGTTCATTGTAATTGGATAACGCATTAGTTAAAAACATGGCTGAATTCAATAAAATTTCAGAGCAATATGGGAGATCTCTCTGAGGCTACAATCACTAATGTCTAGAAATCCTTTAAAGTTATAGTGTACATGGAGTGCACAAAATGTGCACACAGAGTAGATATTTTGAGTTTCCTTTACGTTCTGATACATATCACTGCCATCGAAGAAAAATAAAATAAATATTAATCGGTGTAGGAGACTGATTTCAAATATCATACCCTCCTTCTTTCCCCATTCCTGTCCTGATGCAGTGTCTTGATCTGAAACATTGACAAAGGTTTAGCCTTCATAGATACTGCCTGACCTGCTGAGCTCCTCCAGCAACTTGCTTTTTCCACTTTTTGCTATTTCTATCGCCCCTGCCCCTCCGCCCATTACTTTTAAATACTTAAACTGAAGGCTGTGGAATATTTGATTTAGATTTAGTCTACCACCTAAACTGGCTGAAAGAATGTTGTGTTCTTACTTATGTAATGCAGCCTACATTGGACCTGTATGTTTGGCAGTGAGGCTACTGCTTAAGCAATGTCACGCAGTACCAACTGAGAAATCTGGAGAAATTATTTGTATATCTGGAATTTTGTCAAATATATTTTTTATTGCAAGTGATCAAGTTGGTCTGCTTCATTTTCTGTATAACGAATAGCTATGCCCTTAGGGATGAAGATTTTAATAAGATGAATACATTTATTCCAATTGCAATAAATTGAATAATTCAGGCACTAATGCCTGGGGAGTAATGTGTCAATTATATTACTTTTTATTTTGTGAAGTCACCTCGAATAATCATTTCAAATTTATCAGTCCAACATAAAGCAGAAACAAACTCATCTGAAACATACTATGATAAAAATAATTTATCCTCGATGCTGCGAGGCACGTGCAACAATATGAAAGATATAACATTTTAATATAGGTGATATAACATTTTAATATTACCTATATAGGTAATATAGGTAATATAGTATATGACCTTTATCTTGATATTTACCACTTTAGATTGGCTGACAGAAGGGAAGGTAGGAAAATGGTAAAATCAATTTAATGTCCAGTTTCTAGAGCATTGTTTACTGAAGAAGGAGGCAGCTAGATTTAAGTTGACATGCTACGTACCGTATCCCAAACAAGAGAAACCTTGCAGGATAATAGCCAACAACACTGAAAGTTCTGGGAATTAGCTGATTCGGGCAGCATCTTTGATGAGAAAAACAGAATTAGTGTTTCATTATAATTGGCATATTCAATTACTTGAATGTAAAGACAAAATGAACTGATTAGTCAGATTTGTGGAAGTAACCAAAGATCCGATGCATATATTTCATTTTTGGAAGAGAATTAAGGCATCCTGAACAAATATGAGTCGAATTTATACAAATTTAATATAGCCGCTAAAAGAAAGTATGTTGGACATCCGGTGGCGCTGTTGCTAGCTGCCTCCGCCCACGGTTTTTTTCTGTATTTTATGTGGGGGGATGCGGGTAGGGTAAGGAGGATGCGGCTATTATCCGAGTTGCGTCCTCGCCCCCCCCCCCCCCCCCCCCCCCCATTCGCGGCTTACAAAATGGATTGGTGCGGCCTTTCCTGCCGGGACTGAACCAGAGCTTCAGCAGCGGCGGCGAGGCGCTGGAAACATCGCGGAGCGGGCGAGGCCTTACCTGGGATCGCCGCTTGGAGCTCCGGAGTGTTGGGCCGCTGCTCCAACATCGCAGAGCTGTGGGTGCGGAGCTCCCAACGCGGGCGGTGCTGACCTCAACATCGCAGAGTCCTGGGACCCTTTGCCGGGGGTCGCCAGCACGAATCTCTGCCCAGCCCGGCCTGTGGACATCGGGAACCGCAGACTCCGGTGGAAGGTGGCCGACGTGAGGTTCCCGGCGAAAGGGACTGAACGTCGGGCCGCCCGTGGCGGCGACTACGGGGTGCTCGGGAGGCCCCGACCACGGGTGAACATTGGGGAACATCAGTGAGGAGGTTGACTGGACTTTGGTTCCTTCCCTCACAGTGGGGAACTTTGGTGCTGCTGTGGGGATGTTTGTGTTGTGGACTGCTGTGTTCTGTGTTTTGTGTTTTTTTAAAATTTTATTTTAGTTTTATTTTTTTGTTTGACTGTAAGGGAAACATTTTTTTGTTGTCTCTTCATTGAAGACAATGACAATAAATTAAATCAAATTAAATCAAATCAAATGGAAAGACATGTGGTTTTAAAAGGAAAGGCAGGTGAGATGGTAAATTAGCTTAAATTCAGAATAGATTCCATGGGACTGGAAGGTAGTGAGTGTAATTGTTTTGTTTGCAAAGGGAGGGACACAGAAATCTGGGAAGTTGCAAATATATTATTAGCATAACATCTGTCATAGGGAATGCAGCAAGCTGCTGGAATTAATAATGGTAATCAAACAAGGTCAACATGAGGAAATTGTGTCAACATTAGGGACAGGATAGTTAACCTTTTGAGTTGAGATTCATTTTCAAGACAGGTTTCTAGATATCTAGACCTCAGTCTGGACAAAGTTCTCAACCAGTGATAATAACTATCCTTTTCCTTCCGCAGATGCTCTCTGACCCATTTCCCCTGCAGCTCTCCTTTCATTGTTTTTTTTTTCAAATAGTGGGTTAGCATATTCAGGATCTGGGTGTCCTTGTTCACAAGTAACTGAAAACTAATGTAGAGGTACAAAAACAATAAGGAACACGTGGCTTTTAAGCATCATTATGAGGGTTTTTGAAAACAGAAATAAATTTGTCTTATGGGCCTGTCCCACTTAGGCAACTTTTTAGGCGACTACAGGAGACTATGCGGTCGCCACATGGTCCTCACATGCTGGTTGCCGGGGAGTCTCCTTCATGGTCTTGAGTAGTGCCCTCAGACTTGCAACAAGTCATAACAGCATTCTGGTCGCCGCTACTTTTTCAACATGTTCAACAACGGTGACCAGAAATTTGATGCCATGGAGAGTAGCGAGAATTCTTGTGACGTAGGTGCAGTAGTAGTGGGTCGCCAGGAGGTCGTAGGTTGTTGTAGGTTGTTGCCATAGGTGAATTTCATTGGCTCATTGGGAAATAAAATCGTAAACAGCAGTTTTCAGAACAAAGGATAACCGACCGGTAATGTTAATGTCCGCCGAGCTTCACAGCCGTGTATTTCTGGCTTCTTAAAAGTTGTCTCCACTCCTCCCCATCCTGCCTCCCCCCTCTCCTTCCCTCTCCCCCATCTTTTAAAGGAGTTAAGTGACCCTTCCCGTACACTGTGCTTTCACTGTCTTAATTACAGCACCAACTTTGTGTGTCTGTATCACATTGGCTTTGCACCAATTAAATTTCTCTCAGACAGCACTCCCCCCCTATTGCCCTGTCCCCCGCCTGCATAACTGGCTGGTGAAGGAAGCGATGTGTGTATGTGTTCCACTCTGACAGTTGCCTGTCCAGTGGCCGGTCTTTCAGCGACCTGCTACGACTTGACAGTCGCCACAGTCACCTGAAAAATGGCCTAAGTGGGACAGGACCATTACTGTTATGATATGGAAACCTGGTGAGACAGCATCTGTGGTATTGTGTATGGTTTTGTTCTCATTACTTGCATTGAAGTTGCACATGGATTGACTATATCGTATTGAATTACAGGGTAGATTTAGAGGGCTGAAGGATCTACTCCTGTTCCTTATTGTTGTTCCTACTCAATCTTTATAAATCATAAATTTCATGTTGACTTATTGATGACAAATAATGGATAATGGGAGTCCAGGTGGTCACATGGCCTTTTCTTAAAAATGAGAAGCTTTCCCAAAATTGTGATGGCATTCTACATTAATTTCTATATTGTCACATCTCTAAATTATATCTCAAATCGTATTTAAAACAAACAATACAGGAATGAATGGGAGAGGTTTAGGTTACATGCATATCTGCACACTACCTTATGAGATACTAATACTGGAACATTGTTCGAACTGACCATGATGTTTGCAAGATTTTGAAAGTGATTGGCAGACTAGAAGTGACTAGAATGTGTATATTCTTTTATCAGAGTGACTAGAAACGGTGCCAAGATAAGAGCCTGTCACATGCACTGATCTCAGACACTCTAACTGCTTGGAATTTGCTTCATGAAGGATTGTGAATGCTTAGAATAGTGGACTGAATTATAGCATCACCCATAATCTTACTGAATGCCAGGGCAGGCTCAAGAAGCTTTCTGGACTTCTTACTTATATTTCTTACAGTATATCTTTGTGTACATAATGTGACAAAGTGGTAGCAGGGGCAGAATTAGTTAGGTTGTAAATTTTATTCTTAACGACCAACCGAAAGAAACAAATAAGTTACAGAAATCTCATGTGAAAAGACTCGGATTACTCGACAGAGAAATATGTTCTATATTTTTTAGAAACAATTTTTTATTGACACCTCAAAATTATATTACAATGTTGCTAATGGAACAGTGAAGTGACAGCTGACAGTGTGCTTCTCAAGGATCTAATTCTTTATCTCTTGCAGGGAACGAGCAAATGCAATTTAATTGCCCTCATCTATCATCCTTGGCAGTATAGAGTTTTATTTGAATGTGGAAATGTGAGTGTTAACTTAATTAATATTTTACTGGTGTAATATATAAAAAAAGATCCACATTCACTAAATTTGTGTTGATTTATTGTAAATTAGGTTGCCCATAATAATTTTAATACACTATACAGTGTATCTAATTAAATAGAAAATATTGTTTTAGTTGAATATGGTGCTAGTTTGTCTTTGAAAACATAAATCCTTTTCTAAAGTCATTCAAATTTCAGGTTTTATAAGCCCACTTGCTTGAATATTGATATGAAATCCGGCAATAGTTGCTGTGTGCTTATATTACTCCATATTGGAAAGTAACCCAGTTACCTAAGGGAAATGTTACCCTTGTTAGCAAGTGTCAATTGTATTCCTGATATTAAAAGTTATTGTGGCAGTAATGGATAGCACCTGCAGTTTTACCTCAACCAACAAATTTGGCTGCAATGAGGTGAAGGGATCACAAGCCAGGATCAATCTTCTCTGTTGCTTCATACTAGTTGCCCATTCATGGGATTACTAGGTGCACTATAATTTTCCTAATCAGGGATCCAAATTACTGAGCATTTAGTAAGTGGTTAACATGAAGTGAATCTACTTGCATTAAGGTGAGAAGCAATGTAGCTGCATCATACATTGGTGAACTTCAGGCATTAATTCTAACCAATGGTCACTAAAGAATATCACATTTATAGAGGGCACAGGTACCATGGACATTGCATCAGTGAGCTTGGCGGAGAGAGGTAAGGGTCCAAAAACTGGTTGGGTTTCACACTGCACAAGAGTGGGAGAAAAAAGCAATTGCAGTCAGTAGCAGGAAGCAAACCCTGCTCCTGGGTGAAGTTCTGAAAGGTGTTCAATGTGGTCAAGGTAAGCAAAGACTTTTCAGTCTCCATATACCATGTTGTGATGGGATTGAGGACAGTAAGTAAATGTTGTGGTGTTCCAGATACTCTCCCTCCTCTTGCAGATTAGGGAAGTGAGGACACCAAAAGTGGCTGAACAATTCAGCATTCAAATATTCTGCTGTTCAAAGGTTAATGCTGGCAATCACAGTGAATCCAACTGCTTTTGCTGCCCAGAGTGAAGGAGATACATTTGACACTCCTGGACCTGAGTGCCTGTAAACTCTTGGATGCATGAATATAGCTATAAATGTAACCTGTATCGGTTAGAATGGAGATGCCTGAGTTCTTCTCATCGGAGCAAAGAAGTTTGAAAGGAGATTTAACAGCACAAGACGTGACCAGTTTAAATAGGGAGGAGAGAAGGAGGCTCTTTCAGTTAGCAGTGGATCACTGTGCATAGATTTCAAATATAAAATCTAGTTGTTTGTGAGGAGAGACGTTTATAATCTGAGAAAATTTAGTCTTCGGAATTCACTTTTTATGAGGGTGGTGGAATTGGGATGCCTTCAACAGGGATTTGGATGGGCTTTTGGGAGAGAATAATTTAGAGGTCTATAAAAAGAAAAGAGTGGGAAAATGGAGCCGAGGGGATTCTAGGAAGCAATTTAATTTCAATGAATTGAATGGCTTCCCTCTGTGCTCTAACAATATTAATGCTCAAAAACTTCAACAGCAACAAGAAAAGCAAGTTTGTTCCTGCTTAAATTAACTTTTGTTACTCCTTGCAACGTTTCCACCATCAATAAGGCTCGTCAAGGATATGATGGGATATTCCCTGCAGAAGATGATGAACAGCACCCAGGAGATGATCAGTACACCACCTATCATACTCAACGGTCACTTCCTCCACCAGCAATGCACCATCAAATCTTAAAATGCATGGCCTTCTTCAACTTTTTTTCCCCAAATCTGTGGCCTTCTCCAGACAAGGGCATGGACCCACTACAATTTGCCGACTGCCACAATAATATGGCTGAACTGAAAACATATTTGTTGTGCTGTTGCAAGTAAAAATTTCATTGTTCCGACTCGGAACATAGGATATTAAAACACTCTAGACTTGTATGGAAACACTACCTCATCAAAACGCTTCCCCAAATCAGTCTTACCTTGAAAATATATCACCCTTCCCTTGTTATGATTGAATTGAAATCCTGTAATCTCTTAATTTTAACAGAAATGTAAAGGTCACTTCATTGTGCAGTCTCAAAAGGCACCTCTCTACCACCTTCTGAAGGACAATTATAGATGGAAATAAATGCTAACCTTGCCAGCAACACCCACATTCTGTGAATGATTAAAAGAACTATAATTGAAATGTCAATATCAATTTAGAATTATGTATGCACAACTAATGAAAATAGACACATTTAATTATTAATTTCTTGAATTTATAATAAATACTACTTGAAATTAATTACACCTGAAGGTAACTCATCAATTACAAAAATAGCAACCACAAATCTTTTGTCACCCTGCTGTAAAATAATCACATTGTCAGGAAAAAATAAACTGATGTTGCAGACACTAAATTGATTCCAAGCCTATCAATGTTTGATCCAACGGAATAGTTCTGTTTTATATTCAATAAATGAATATGTTGAAAACATTAGTGAATGAATGTCAATTTAAATGTAACATCTTGCCAGCAAAAAACAAGCACATTTGCTGCTTTATAACATAACCTGCATCTACTAACACATTCTGTATAAATCCTGTGAGATTACAGCTAAACAATATCTAATGGACACCATTAGAGTTTTGTAAACGTTTAGAATAGCAACAAAGGATGCTTTTGAGCTACCAATTCATTATATTTTACAAGCTCTGCCTTTTGAGGATTCATTTGACAAGTCTAATTGAGAAGATCTTTGAAGAAGTCATTTGGGTACTGACCATGAAACGCTTAATGTTGAAAAATCTACCAGCATATCTTTGTTTAAACTCACAGAGTCGCCTGGTTTTACCTTGGTGCAGAACTTTGTGCAGTATGTGGAACCCATTCTTTCCAGCCCCGAAACAGCAGCCATTATTGAAAGCTTATTTGTGGGCCCAAGTGTGACTCAGCATGTGATGGACAATGGTGAGGTTTTCATTATAACACAAGCAGCTATATGACCTTGGTGCAGAAAGTAAGAGTTAATCTGCTGTTATGCAAGGTTGGCTTCAGTCTTGCATGTGCAGTGTACTACTGAGAGAGCTTTGGGTTAAGGGCCTGTCCCACTTGGGCGACCTAATACGCGAGTTTTAGCGAGTTTGCCCTCGACTCATACTTGCAGCATGGTCGACACGAGGTCGTAGGATGTCTTCGCAACTCTCCTTCATGCTCGCGAGTGGTCTCCACGTACTCGAGGCCTCAGCTAGGTCGTGGCGTTTTTTTCAATATGTTAAAAAATGCCCGCGACTAAAAAAAGGTCGCCATGGAAAAAATTGATACTTTTTATACTCGTAGGTTTAGTTGTAGTAGGTCGTAGTAGGTCGTAGTAGGCCAGCATGTTAGTCTTAGGTAATCAAAGGTAGTTGAAGGTAGTCGAGGGTAGTCGTAGATAGTCTTCATCACAGTCGAGGTCGAAGGGAGGTCGAAGGAGATCAAAGCAGGTTGTCTTCACTCTCCATTATTCAGTGTCCAATTTTCCCGAAATTGCTAGTCGAAGCTGGTCTTCAACATGATCTTTGTGTGCAGTCCAGCACCCTGGCCAACTCATCATTCACCCAGCCACGGCAGAGACGATCAACGAATTGCCGTCGGGAATTTGTCCCTTATTTTGACCTTTTGTCCCTTATTTGGGAGTGAGAAAGTTGGCAACACTAATTACATCCCTGTTGACTGTCATGCTCATCTGAACCTTGGAATGTTTCAGTGCACCCTTCTACCACGTTTTCCAGCATTCTTTCAGAAACTCTCTTGTTTGAACCTGACCGATGCTGATTTTTTTTTCCTATATTTTTATTGTTTAAATGTTAATTTGTTTCTGTTCTGGTGTTTTGATAATAAATACATTGATGGGTTGTTCCAGGGTTTCTGAATAAAACAACATAATCTGGTAATAATAATGTCCCAGGAGGATTCAGGTGTAAGTATCTCCATTTGATATTCAGGGAATGTAATGAATAGTATGTGATGCAGCAGCTGATTAGGGAATGCATTACAGACTATCCCTTGGTAACAAACGGTTTCCATTTTTGCAGATATCCATCATAAGTATCCTTGTCCTTTTTGTGCTTCCATTGGAAAACACACAAAATCACTCTGGTAACCATACCTGCACAGTATTGTAATGAATAACAAAAGCACATAACCAAATAAGATCAATTACTTTGATCTAAGTCGGGAGAGAGAGAAAAACTTGTTCTGCCTCATGTTGGAATCAACGTATATGCACACATCGTACTTTTGAATATAATATTATGGGAGCTCGTTCATATGTATGGGTGTCCATCAGGCATGCATTTGTAACCTAGGGATGGCTTGTAACCTCATATGCAGGTTAATACAGGGAATCAAACATTAACTTCCATCACTGATAGGCAACATACTGAAGCTAAATGTGAAATTTGATAGAGTGTTGCAATATAATGAGCATTGTTAAAGTTGTTATAAATTACAATTAGTCCACCGTAATGCATTGAGGCTCTGTTCCCAAGGCTTTACCTGACGGGAATACAAAATGAAGATTCTGTCCCAGAGGTCAGAAAGTGTAATTTGTGGAAATTCTGATTTTCCAGTCCTTCAGTGAGGAGGATTTATCTGAGCACGGTGGAAATTTAATTTCATGGTCTGTACATCTTTTGTGATATTTAAAAAAAACCCAAATAGATTAACCTCCTGAAACTACCCTCAGGTTGCCTATCCTGTGGAGTGGTCCAGAAAATTCAACAGAGCCAGGAGCAGGAAGGTTTAATGCTTGTGGAGGTGTAGTTAGGAGGGTCACTATGACTTTGGATGGGGGTGGATGGAAGCCTGAGAGATATTGGTGGAGAATCAGAGATTAAATGCAAGGGGAGGTTGCAAGGGGAGAATTACCAGTTGGTGTCTGCAATTGGTTACTGGCAATTGCAGATGGCAGTGACAATGAGGTAGATTATAGATGAGATAGTTATATTTACTGATAAGCCTGCTGGGCCTGATGGGCCTGTCCCACTTAGGAGACTGCCAGGGAATAGTTTTAATGGAATTCATCCACAACACCTGGCGACAACCTATGACAGCAACTACGACAACCTACGACAGCAAAAATTGTCGCCACTGTTGCCGAAAAGGTTTCAACTTGTTGAAAATTTTGCGCCAGTCGCCTGTAATCGCACAAAAAGTCACCTAAGTGGGACAGGCCCATGAAGGAAATAATTCTGCACCCTCTGGATAACAAGTAGATGCAGTAGTTGAGAACCTGATGGACGGAGATCTTGCATTATTTTATCTGATTGCTTTCTTGAAGCTTTGGAAACCCTGTCAACATGGGTTAAAAAGTAGACAAAAAGTGCTAGTGTAAGGTCAAGCAACATCTCGGCAGGTTATTAAAAATATTGTTAAAAATGTTGTAACAGAACATTCTTAGATTTAATTTATATCCAATGAGTTATTGACCTCATCTCTCATCCTATGTTTGTTGAAAGTGAATTCAGATTTGTAACATTTCATTTTCTTGCTAGATTTAACACTTTCCTTTTTGAAAATAACTTTTAGTTCACCATTATCACCTTCCCTTCACATTGCACATCTCCAAAATATCATATCTACTGTATATGATTAAAAGTCTCATCTTGACCACTTCCTGTTTGGGTTGTTGTTTGATTTTAGAAAAAAACGCTACCATATATGGCTGTAATTTTTTTGGCATTCTTACTCAGAGTCCTCCTCCGATGATCAGGCCAGAGGATCTGACCATCGATGAAAAATAAAAGAGTTATCTTGAGATTCTCTCTCCTGTCAATCACCACAATGAATGCCACGCCACTTCCAGAGGGGGGAGAGAGAGACTATAAAACCTGGAAGTCTGGTTGTGGCTCAGTCACTGCAAGATGGCAAGGAAGAGGCCACGACTCTCAGTCTGAGCTGGGAATCTACACAACACCGAGTGTCTACTGAACTGTGAGTGCCCTTTATGTGGTTTTATGTGGTTTGGATACCAATCCCTTTGACCCACAAAACCCATACTAGCACTCCAGAAAGACCCCACCCACTGGTCAGCAATATTGGAATTGCTGGAGAGGTGGAATATTGCATTGGGGACTGGACTTCCCGTGTGCTTGTGGCCCAGCCCCACTCCTGGCTCTGGATTAAAGCAGCTGCTGTCAATGCGCAGACGCACTGTTCTCCGACAAGTTAAGTCATCACCCTCCCCCCCCCACCCATTCTTCAAAAGGCGTAGAAAGAACGAGCAAGTTCTGTAGATCCCTAGGCCACCTAAGGTCACCGGCACTCACGAGCTTTTGAAGAACTTTCTCCTTGCGGCCTGCACAGCAAATGAAGTCACGCCCCTCCCCCGCCCCCTCCTTCCCTCTGCTAAATATTTCCTATCCTGCTCCTCCCCCCCACTGCTGCACGCTCCGGGTTTCCAGATAGTCTGGCCCTGTACTCTCTCTTTCTCTCTCTCTCTCTCTCTCTCTCTCTCTCTCTCTCTCTCTGTGCTTTACGCAGCCCACGCACTCATCCGGCTCCCCTCCACCTCTCCTTCCCCTCCTCTTCTCCACCCCTCCTCACTCCACACCTTCTCTCTCTCTCTCTCCTCTACTCTCTCTCTCCCCCTCTATCCCTCCCCCCCTCCTCTCTCCCCCTCCTCTCTCTCCCATGCCCTCCTCTCTCCTCTACTCTCTCTCCTCCCTCTATCCCCCCCCCCCCCCTCCCCCCTCCTCTCTCCCTCCTCCTCCCTCCCCTCTACTGTCTCTCCCCTCCTCTACCCCCCTACCCCCTCCTCTCTCTACTCCCTCTCCACTCCCCCCCTCTACTATTTCTCCCCCCCTCTCTCTAACCCCCTCTCTCTCTTTCCCCCCTCTCTTTCCCCTCATCTCCCCCCCTTCTCTCACCCCCTCATCTCTCTCCCCCCCTTTCCACCTCTCTCCCCTCCTCCCCTCTCTCCCTCCCCTCTCTCTCCTTCCCACCTCCCTCTCCCCCCCCTCTCTCACCCCCTCCTCCCCCCCCCCCCTCTCCCCCCCCCCCCCCTCCCCCTCCCCCTCCCCCCTCCCCTCTCCCCCCCCCCTCCCCCCTCCCCCCCTCTCCCCCTCCCCTTTCCCCCTCCCCCTCCCTTCCCTCTCCCCACATCTCCCCCTCCCCCCGTCCCCCCCTCACCCTCTCACCCCCTCACCCCCCTCCCCCCCTGTGTATGTGGGGTGTGGTTAGTGTGTGTATGACACCACAACCCCTCCCGCAACCGCGGATCACGCTGAGTTACTCCAGCTTTTTGTGTCTATCCGTTCAACATTGACCATCGTTTCAGGACTGGCTTGTTTTGAAGTGAAAAAAACTCACTATACTGTACAATTTAGAAAAACTGTTATTAGTTTGGAGAGATGTACATTGTAAGGCGAATGTTTTATTAATACTCTTTTTTGTACTTGGATGGTAACATTCTGATTAAAGGAACTGAAAATGAGTTCATCACAAAAAGTAAGATTTTAAGTTATCACATTCAATGGTGTTCAAAGTATCTCTTTATGGTCTTATAAACTCAATTTTAAGATACCCTTCAATGGCCTGTGTTAGGATATAATCACCATAAACCCACAAATGGTGAATACTTTGTTCTGCAACTTTGGCCATGTTTGTGGCTGATGCTGGATTATAGGGAGAAGCTCCTACATCTGGGTCAAAAGATTGCAGGAGCTTAATTTGCACTGAAACAATTTTCAATTATAATTCCACTAATAAAAATGTGCAAACTGAACAGAAGCTCCAGGGATTATACAAAAACTCTTGCTCACTTGTTGACCGACAGTGGCATATGCTGTATGCAATGGGGTAACTTTCTAACTCCACACCATCAAGTTGCATGATAGATTCATATTGGCATTAACATGCATACTGAAATAGGACTGCACAACATTTCCCCAAGTATTATCATTGGCTACTGTGGAAACTATTCCCCGGTTGGAGTCCGGGTCGACGGAGCGGGTGACGGAGCCCACGGCTGGGACCCGTTTCGGCACCACGGAGGCAAGAAGTGGGGCATCGACAGTGGTGAGGCCGTGGCAATGGTGATGCGGTGGCAGTGGTGAAGCCTCGCGACGATGGGGCCTCGGCAGAGGTGAAGCATTGCGGCGGCGGCGACATCTCGCTGGTCGACCCATGGTCGACGGTCGATGAGAGCGTGGAGGACCCCCATGATAGGGGAAAAACAATGGATGACCCGGCATGGGGGGACCACTGTGAGGGAGGTTGGGGGAGAGCAGTGGACAATTGGGGAGGGGGAGAACAAAGGACAATGGAGACCCGACGTGGGGGGGAGAACAAAAGGAGGAGCCGGCGTGCTTTGTAACTTTAACAGCGCCATAGGTGGCTACAATTTGTATACATTGGGTATGCAGCAAACAATTTCACTGTGCCTAGTCACATGTGACATAAAGTATTTCAATTCCAATTCCAACTATTTCGAACAACTGTCATGAACAACATGTATCATGTACATTAGCAAGAGTATTTGCAGGTCTTATCTGAAATTTTGGACGCTAACAATTTTTAACATTATGTCCAAATGGTAAACTACCCTGTGAACTGTGCCATTGTAGTTTGTGTTTCTCATTGAAACGGCCGATTGTATTAAATGGATAGCGTGGTTGAGCTAGCATGATGAATATTGAGGAACAAGATTCATTGTTGGAATGAAGTACAAGGCAGTAGATGTGGAGCATTCTATTTTTCGGGATTCACAATTCATCCTAAAATGTAGAAACATCATTTTCTGAGCTCAATTCATTGAAGTATTCTTTACACCAAGTGAACAAAGAGACACAGTTAAAGACATGGGATAGCAGGTGTGTTTATTTCCATTAGGGTTGGTTTAATGTTATTTATGGTCTACATTACTCATTGATCTTTTAACTACAGATTGCAGTTAGATGACAAACATGTTTGCACGTGATCAATATAATTACTGAATGCCCTGCCACTCTGTGCTTCGGTACATCGTATGCATGGAAGCGCACAATCCAAGACTGCATTCTGCACTTTGCCCTCAATAGCATCCCAATTGAATTCAGTGATCGATTTTAAATCTCAATTTGATTGCTCATTGCAGAGAAAAGATCCACTAAGTGGTTGGATTTACACAGTGTTCTTTCCAGATTACACTTCTCCCATGAGTGAAATTGGATTGTACTTCTTTTAAACTGCATTGATATGTTAAATTGTTAGAACAGGCCCAACTGAATCCTAGGCAAAAAAAAAATCACAAGGTCAGTCAAGGGTTAAGCCATCTCTCAGATCAGAATTGTTTCATATCATGCTATGTGACCATAATCCCATCTAGATTTTACAATTTAATAACACATTCTGAAACTCATGTGGCAGCTGCCTGATGCTGCTCGAGATCTTTTCATTATCATTGAAAAAACTGACAACTCATCTATCATATGCTTTCTTACTTTACAGTGGCAGGCTGTAAGGGGCATACTTCATACCATTTCTTGAACATGTTAAACAGTTAACAGTTGTCTGTTTCTCCCCTTTTCATCATACTGGTTTGAAAGTGTACGTGACCTGTTAATGGTGGAATGTAATCTCAGTGTTGATAGGAAATAAAATATTTTGTTCTGATTCAAATCAACAGTCAGTAACTTTTCTCCAGTTTAGTCTCCAATTTCTCTCTGGTAGAAACTCACAAAAAGTCAGGTTAATCAATAATTAAGAATGGAAATATATAGTGGGATATTTATTTATGGATTCTGCCTAAAGTATGACTTGCAACTGAATGAATGAATGTATGAATGAATGCTTGAATGAATGGATGAATGAATGAATGACTAAATAAATACTTTATTGTCACATGTGACAAGTCACAGTGAAATTATTTGATCACATACCCAAGGTATGCAAAGAGTCGCCACATAAATGGTGCCGACAAAATGGCACGTTTTCCATGCCTGGTCCTCTTTTGTTCTTCCCCCCCTCCCCCACCCCTCACAGTGGTTCAGCTCCTACATGGCCCATCCTCAACCACCGGCACCCTCAACGACCGCTGACCTCAGCGACTGGTGCCTTTGACCACCGCTGCATCGACCTCCTCATCGATCGCCAGCCCAGCCTCCTCGACGTCCACTTCTGACAGCTTCATGTCGCCGACCCAGGGACAGGCAGCAGGGCTCCGTCGCCCAGCTTCTTTTTTTTTACCAAAAAGAATTTACTCAATTATTTATAATAATATGTACAAAACTAAATTATTCAAAACAAAACCCACCACCGTAGTACAAATAAAACAAATATTCTTAAATTACTATTACTTATTAAGGATGCATTCCACCCCACTGCGGAAATCCCCCAGGGCGCCCGTGGACAGCGCATAGTCCCTCTCTAATACCACCCGAGCGTGGACATAACCCCGGAAAAGGGGCCGCCAGCCGGCTCGGGCAGAGCCCTTTTTTGTCTGGCGCCGTGACTCGTGGATTGCCAGCTTGGCCAGGCCTTCGCGGCCTCCTGGGAGGCATCGGCTGTTATGCAGAATAACGTTTTAGAGGACATTACACAGTTAAATAACAACATTTCTCTTTGTGCTAATAATACTCCAGCATGGTAGTTACCTTTTATCATCTCTACTTTTGGCACTAATGCGGTGTGCTTAAGAGCAGCACCAAACAAAAGGTGGCCTCAAATGATTGTCATTTGCTTTGAAATGAAACACTTGCAATTTCACTTTTCACCTTTTCAAACAGTACTGACAGGATCAAAGATTTGTATCAGCATTTCATGGAAATGATCTAAGAAATATGATAAGCACAGAAGGAGACCAATGCTGCATTTTAGAGCAGCCATCCAATTAATCCCATTCACTCCAATTAATTTACTTTCTACATTTTTGTCCAATTCCCCTTTTATAAGCTTTCAGCTCACATCAATGAAAAATGTTCCTTGTCTTCCCCTTTTTCTTGGCCTCATGTTTAGCTGCAGCATGGCCTATTACCTAAATAGTATGATAAAAGGCACTGATTATTTTTAAAGTGACCTCTAATGAAATGTGAACTATTTGCAGTAAAACAATGGGGCTACTTTGACACTAAATATTCACATGTTCTTAATCTTTACAACATTAATGCCAAGTTATAAAATTAATACAATTAAACAAGAGTTTCTACAAGGCAAAGGCAATTTGTTTCAGTGAAAATGGATGGAAATCTGTGAAACCAGAACAAAGGGGTAGACATGTTAGCATAACTCAAGCTGTGCTGAATATACTTATCACATTATTCTACTCTGCTCACGTAACTAGCTTTGACACCAATTAAATCCATGTTCCTACTAATTGCAGATATATATATAAAAAGACCTAAAAATTGAGCTTTTTTCAAACTGCTTATTTTCCATGATAAAGCTATTTTTAGCTGTACTAGCCAAAATGCATCAGGCCATAAAGGTATCAACCATTTCTTTGTAGCAACAGCTTTATCAGCTTGTGCTAACATGTGGTAGATTTGATTTGGTGGTAGAGAGGGTGTAGAGGAACTTCACCAGGATGGGAGGACTTTAAGGGGCTGTCCCACTTGGGCGACCTAATCCACGAGTTCTGGTGAGTTTTCCCTTGACTCATACTCACAGCATGGTCGTAGGAGGTCTTTGTAACTCTCCTTCATGTTTGAGAGTAATCCCCATGTACTCGAGGCCTCAGTTAGGTCACGGCATATTTGAAAAATGCCTGCGAGTAAATAAAGGTCGCCATGGAAAAAAATCGATACTTTTTTTACTCGTAGGTTTAGTTATAGTAGGTCCTAGTAGGTCGGCATGTTAGTCATAGGTAATCGAGGGTAGTCAAAGGTAGTTGAAGGTAGTCGTAGATAGTCTTCATCATAGTCGAAGGGAGGTTGAAGGAGATGGAAGGATGTCGTCTTCACTCTCCACTATTCAGTGTCCAATTTTCCCGAAATTAGTCTTAGCTAGTCGTAGCCAGTCAAAGCAAGTCTTCAACATAGTCAAAGGAGGTCGAAGGAGGTCTTCTACATAGATGAAGGAGGTCTTCAACATGACATTTTTTCAAACTCTCCTAAACACGCCAATTAGGTCGCCCAAGTGGGACAGCCCCTTTAGTTACAGGGTGAAATTTGATAAACCAAGGTTGTTTTCCCCAGAGCAAGGGAAGCTGAGAAGGGACCTGATAGAAGTATGTATATAAGATTGAGAAAAATTGATAAGGTAGACGACCAGATACCATGGTAGAGGGATCAAAAACAAAAAAGCATAGGTATAAAATGAGAGGAAAGAGATTTAAAGATTATTTGAAGGGAAAGTCTTTTTTTAACAGAGAATGCATGATATCAGGGTTGCACTACCTGGAAAGGTGATGGAACCAGATCCAATTACAGATACGTAAAAAGACAAGGTGTTGAAGCTTATGATCCAAATGTTGTAAAATGGGATTAATGCAAATGGGCAAAAAGGTCAGTATGGACATGGTGGACTAATGTGTCTGTTCCTGTGCTCTACACCTCTAGGACTTTTTGAGTCTAGCATAAGCATTAGGGATGTATATTTAATAAAAAAATAATTAGTGAGTACCTGATAACATTTGACCATACATTATTTTGCACTCATGCATGACCTCAATAAACTATTATTTTATTAAATTGAAACCTCTCCTCTGGGTGCACACAAAGGCCAATTGCATTTGCCCGATCAAGGAAATGAAAGTAAGATCTAAATTAATTCTCTTATTCATTGCGTGAGCCCAATTTTTGCTGAGAATTTTCTAAATGAGAAATATTCACATTCACTTCAACTTCAACACTTTTCCCCTCAAGATTGGCCAATTCTCCCTGACTTGTTTTGATTGCTTAAAATCACATTAAGGTCCAATAATGAACGAGTAGAGGAAAATCGTAATTTAACACAAATTGTACTTTGGTTATGCTATTGAATTTATAGTTGTCAGGTTAAGAGCAATAAAGCTTGCTTTTGTATCCACTGCTGATTGTTAGTTGGAAAATCTAACAAGCAAGTAAAATCCACTGGGAATATTACTTGCTCCTATTCCCATATTTATGGAATTCCCTGCCACAGAGGGCAGTGGAGGCCAAATCACTGGATGGATTGAAGAGAGAGTTAGATAGAGCTCTAGGGGCTAGTGGAATCAAGGGATATGGGGAAAAGGCAGGCACGGGTTATTGATAGGGGATGATCAGCCATGATCACAATGAATGGTGGTGCTGGCTCGAAGGGCCGAATGGCCTCCTCCTGCACCTATTTTCTATGTTTCTATGTTTCATACTCCCACCACCATCTCTCTCAGCTTGTAAAAAAGATGTGTGTTTGGAAATCATGCAAATGCACAAAGCATACACAAGATTGTATCTGAAATAACCTATTGAATGAAGCTCACTACTAAACCATATATACAAGTACTATGCAAAATATTAATAGACAATAGACAATTGGTGCAGGAGTAGGCCATTCGGCCCTTCGAGCCAGCACGGCCATTCACTATGATCATGGCTGATCATCCACAATCAGAACCCTGTTCCTGTCTTCTCCCCATATCCCTTGAATCTGCTATCTTTAAAAGGTTTACCTAACTCTCTCTTGAAAGCATCCAGAGAATCGGCATTCACTGCCTTCTGAGGCAGAGAATTCCACAGATTCACAACTGTCTGGGTGAAAACGTTTTTCCTCATATCCGTTCTGAATGGTCTACCCCTTATTCTTAAACTGTATTTCCCCTGGTTCTGGACACCACCAACATAGGAACATGTTTCCTGCCTCTGGCGTGACCAATCCCTTAATAATCTTATATGTTTCAATAAGACTACCTCTCATCCTTCTAAATTCCAGCGTATACAAGCCCAGTCGCTACATTCTTTCAACATATGACAGTCCCGCCATCCTGGGAATTAACCTCGTGTACGCTGTGCCAACTCAATAGGAAGAATGTCCTTCCCCAAAACTGCACACAATACTCCAGTTGTGGTCTCACCAGGGCTCTGTACAATTGCAGAGGACCTCTTTGCTCCTATACTCAACTCATTTTGTTATGAAGGTGAACATGCCATTCGCTTTCATTACTGCTGCTGTACCTGCATGCTAGCTATGTACCTAGGACTCATTGTTTTCAGAAAGACGTATGGGTGGGGTGAGGTTAGCTGGTTGGGGGAAGAACTAGTGAAAAGGGATTACTGTAAATTTTAGTTTAGTTTCAGAGAGTTTAGTTTATTATTGTCACATGTACCAAGGTACAATGAAAAGGTTTTGTTTGCATGCTATCCAGTCAAAGTTATCCACAGTGCACATATATAGAACAAAAGGTCCAACATTTTGTGCAAGATAAAGATAAAATTAAGAAATGGTCCAGAAATATGAATGGGCAGTAATTTAGCAATAACAGCTTTGGTCATGGACCTGTAATTTCAAATTCCTGTAGTCCACAGTTATTAGTTTAAGGGTGGTGCATGTTTTTGCTTGTGAAAATGTATCACCTGGGATTGAAACTAGTAGTGGCAGATGAAATCAGTGTGAGGGCAGTCAGTGGTCATAGACCTGATTGGAGCCCGGGGTCCAATGTACGATACCTGGGAGGTTACTGGATAGGGATGGGAATATTTATTAATGAGAAATATTAGAGGCAGGGGATGCATGACTGAGAAGGATCCTGAATGGAAAATGGGGTGTGATGTTTGTGGCCTATATCCAGTGTAAGGAAGATGTTCCAGGAGGTTGTTTGGCAAGTTTAGGACAAGGCACAAACTGAGAGAGCAATGAATTACACCCCACATGCCTGAATCTATGCAGCTGTTCCATTTAGTTTAGAGATAAAGATACAATGTGGAAAAAGGCCATTCAGCCCACTGAGTCCACATCGATCAGCGATCCTCGCATATTAACACAAGCCTACATACAGTAAGGACAATTTACACTTATACCAAGTATGCAAACCCAAACCAATTAAACTACAAACCTGTACGTTTTTGGAGTGTGGGAGGAAACCGAAGATCTTGGAGTAAACCCACGCGGTCACGGGGAGAACGTAATACCTCTATAGACAACACCCATAGTCAGAATCAAACCCGGGTCTCCCGGCGCTGCAAGGCTGCAACTCTACTGCTGTACCACTCTGCCGCCCCATTCCCTCCATCATCAGCCCACCATGGTTGGAGTGTGCACTTTCTACAAATGCATCCATCTAAAATAGTCAGCTGTGTATAGGAAAGTGGAAGCAAAGCAATAGAAATAAAGGAGGTATCATGACATGTTATAAAAATTAGAGGTTCAGATCAAATGTAAAGATTCATGTTCTAGACTGCCAATGATCAGAACATTTGTTGCGGAGAGACACGATAGAAGTATATAAGAATTATGAGAGGCATGGATAAGGTAAACAGTCAGAATCTTTTTCTCAGGATGGAAAAATCAAATGCTGGAGGGCATAGCTTTAAGGTGAGAGAAGCAAAGTTTAAAGGAGATGTGCAGGGCAAGATTTTTTTGCACATGGAGTGGTGAATTCCAGTAAGAACAGCCAGGGGTGGTGGTTGAAACAGATACGTTTGTGGCATTTAAATGACTTTTGCATAGGCACATGGATATGCATGGAATGGAGGGATATGGTTTATATGCAGGTAGATAAATGATGGCATCATGTTCAGTACCGATGTTGTGGGCTGAATGGCCTGTTCTTGAGCTCTGTTCTATGATATCAGTGAGACTGTGAAAATATTGTTCTAAGGATTATCTTATAAAAGAAGGGAAGAGCCACATAAAAGTTAATACACACCACTTGATCTCAGCATGATAATCAAGAGATAATGGGTGAGATTGTTTGAAATATATAATTGAAGTGAGTCCTACAATTGTTGAAGGAGATAATTGATGTAGAGTATAACTGAAGAGAGTCATGAAGTTATCCCTTCAATGTGTCTAAAGGTGAATGCTGCATCAGCATCTGTCAAGTCTTCAAGATCAACTGAGACACCATTATGAAGATTGAAGAGAATTCAAAATGCAGTCAATCAGTAGAGACTGTAAATTATGTTAAATTAGTTTAACTGTTTTCTTTTAAAGGGGGAGCAGTATAGCATTTGTAATTAAAATTCAAGGTCATTTACGATATACCTGAAAAAGTGAGATTCATTCTGCATGTGTGTGTAGTCTGAAAAGAACTTCAAATATATTAGACATACCTTTTCGAGCTTTCCTCATTTTCCTGCAAATTACTCTGCACGTTACTTTAGTTTAGTTTAGCTTAGAGATACAGAGTGGAAAGAGGCCCTTCGGCCCACTGATTCAGTGCCAACCAGCGTTCCCCGCACACTAGCCCCATCCTACACACACTAGGGATCATTTTCAATTTTACCAAGCCAATTAACCTATAAACCTGGATGTCTTTGGAGTGTGATAGGAAACCGGAGCTCCCGGGGAAAACGCACGCAGGTCACGGGGAGAATGTACAAACTCCGTACAGCCAGCACCTGTAGTCAGGATCGACCCCAGATTTCCAGTGCAGTAAGGCAGCAACTCTACTACTGCAGCACGGAGCTGCCTAAAAGCCACCAAGAAGCAATAGGTGTATATACTGTATACAATACCACTAATATGACTACATTTGTTCACATATATTAACACGCATGGGCATGTTCAAAAGAAAATAATTTGCTGCTTCTGTCCATTGTGATATAGCTGTTGCCAGCATAATCCATACCATGCCTAAATCCGCATGGGAAATTCTACTACTAGAACTTCATTAATGTAAATCCATGCACGGGAAAATAAATCTTTGATTAATTGTTGATTTGTCATATTTCTATGATTGCAATTTAAATCAAACACATAAAAAACATTCTTATCAGGTTGTTTATTGCAAATATCGATGTTAAGAAGCATAAAATACATTGTGCAGTTGTCTGAGTCTTAAATGAAACAAGTATATTTTAGGAAAATTACAATAAGTGTACTGTACAGATAGATCACCACAAATTAGTACTTGTATTTTTCTACAAGTCTGACGCTAAAAAGGGCTGTACTCAAACCCGAGGCAGATGGGTTCAGACTAATAGGTAGTCTAAATGCAAATTCACAGGCTGAAACCGAAATAGAATATTATAATATCTTAAAATAACTGGAACTTTGGAAGTGATGCATAAAAAAATCAAATTTGTTAATATGTTCATAAATAAAAATATGCATTTTAAATAAAAAAATCAAGATTTTTATTTCCAGTATTGAATTTGTCCAATTTATTTGGTTAATCAATCAGATTTTCTTCACAACTTCATGGATCCACTTGCATTCTTATCATCATGCATGAGTTTTATTTTTGCTCACCTGCTTGAGGCAGATGATGTTTGACTACGCATGTTTTAACATTTTTAGTAAAATAATGATTAACCCGTCCACTTTAGCCCCATTACTAGAATGGACAGCAGCCACCTCTTCCCATCAAGCTGGTTGCAGATCCACAGCATATAGTCCTTAGAATGTTACCACAATTGTCAAAGACTAAGACACAACCCTAAGTCAAACAAGTTACAACCCTAAGTTAAGCAATCTAAGCATTTCCAGGCAGAGCTGTCTTTACAGAAAATCCCGAAACTCCCCCTGCCCCAAAACCCAGAATTCCAGATCTTCCTGCTGGTCCCCTTAAATAGACATCATGTTCCTTATAAAATAATTAAAGAGGGGACTAACACTTGTTTAAGGTTCACGTTAGAGAAATGAGGCATTGCTGAACAAAACAAACGCATCTCAGCTGACCTACACCACCCTGACCACATTCTTATTTCACTCCTCCCATCGGGAAGATGGTATAGGACCCCAAGCTCAGGAGCAGCTTCTTCCATAAAACCACCAGGCTATTAAACAATACAACTTCCAAATTGTTTAGTTTAGTTTAGTTTAGTTTAGAGATACAGCTTGGAAGCAGGCCCTTCGGCCCACCGAGTCTGCACTGACCAGCGATTTCAGCACATTAACGCTATCCAAAACACACTAGGAACAATATACATTTATATCAAGCCAATTAACCTAAAAACCTGTACGTCTTTGGAGTGTGGGAGGAAACGGAAAATCCCGGAGAAAACTCACGCAGGTAATTGGAAGAATGTACAAACTCCATTCAATAAAGCGCCCGTAGTCAGGATCGAACCCGGGTCGGCAGCAGTAAGGCAGCAACTCTACCGCTGTGTCACCGTGCCACCCCTAATTGTCTCCGAACTACATAGACTTGTGGACATTATTTTTGACTTTGCACTTAATTTTTGTTTTATATATACACTCTGAATTCTTTTGTTTTATATCATGGCTTTTACAGAGTATTATAATACTATATTTACATCTCTGTTGTATTGATGCAAGTAAGAATTATATTGTTCCATTTCAGGGCATATGATAATTAAACACTCATGAGTCTTGTACATAGCTGGGTGTAGTGGACAAAGAAATGCTTTATGATTATATAGTCATGTGAAGTGAATGTGAAAGGGCAAAGTCAAGTGAGGGGAGATTGAACAGACTGGGCGACACTGTCTAGAATATGGAGATACCATAAGTAACCTCAGTGAAACATGCAACATTCTCACAAGGTTTTACATGAAAGATTTTCCCCCTGGCTGAGGTATCTAAAACCAGGGGATATAATCTCAAATTAAGGGGTTGCCAATTCAGGATGAAAGTGAGTAGATGTTAATTCACTCTGAAATTCTCACTTTGTGGAGCTCTCTCACTGAGTACATTCAAAGTGGAGATCAAAAGATTTTTGGATATTAAGGTACATCAGAAATCAGAGTCTTGGAGATGATCCAGGCATGGAAAATCAGGCGTTGACTTTGTAACTTCAGAAGGGAATGGAGAAAAGATAAACGATTCTATATCCACAGGAAATTAAGCTCAAACTGGCATGAAGGCAGTGATACAAAAATGGAAATCCTTAAGAAGCAACCTAAATGGAAATTATGACTGAGTCCATTAAAGTAAGAACTACCATTAACTATGCTTTAAGCCCTCTGAGAGAAGTGATCCAATGGAATTATCAGGATCAAAAGAGGATACTGCAGCAGTGTTATGGCACAGTCTCAAAGACCAAGACTGTAAGAAATTGCAGAGTTGTTGACACAGCCCAGTCCATCACGCGTCAGCCTCCCCCCTCCATTTACTCCACCTGCACTTCACACTGCCTTGGTCCAACACAATCAAGGACCACTCAGGTCCTGGTCATTCCCTCTTTACCTCTCTCCCATTTAGCAAAAGATACAAAAGATTGAAAGAACTTACCAACATGATTCACAAACATTTTCTTCCCCCCTGTTATCAGACTCTTTAATGGACCTATCATGTGCTGAGAATGTATTTTTGATCTCCCAATCAACTTAATTGTAGCTCTTGCACATTTTTTTGTCTGGTCCTTTCCTGCAGCTGTAACATTCTGCAATTTGTTTTCTTTCTAATTTTGCTCTACCTGTTGTGCTCAGGTATTGATTTGTCTGGTTGCAATCAAAACAACGATTTTTCATTGTATGTCGGTTTGCATGACAATAATAAACCAATTCTAGTACAAAATAAAGTAATGTGTGAGTTTAGACATGCTTTATATCCTTGCAGCATCACAGAATATAGCAAATTGCAATACTATTTTGTTATTCCTTTAGATGGCAGAATAAAAGAAAAGTTAAAAGTTTGTTATCTTTGTTTATATTGAATAGCTGGGTAAATAAAATGGTTTACCCGGTCCATTTCCTGCATTTATACACAAATTAACTAGTTAATTCAACATCATAAGAAGAAATTTCATATTATTGGATTATTTATGCAATTTACTAGTTGATATAAGAAGGTGATTGAGCATTGAAGCATTATAAAGTGCAAAAGGTAATACTGAAAATGTAAATGCTTTTTAGTGATTTAAAACATACTTTCAACCTATCTGTTTACCGTGGTAGAATAATGACCTTGCAAGGGATATAACTGAGCTTGGAAAGATGTAATCGGTTCTGCCTTGATTGGGAATAAAATTAGTCTATTTCATTAGCTTAGGTGCATTTACAACCATAATCATTTCTCGGCAATGACTGGATGTTGCACTCTGCCAATGATATAAACAACTAAACCTGACATTATTCATTATTCTAATTGAGTAGTAAAACAAAGGCGTGATTAAAGGCGTGATGAGAATGTTTTCAATATTTCTGGTGATGAAGAGTCGATATGTTGCATTTCCTAATTAGGCAAATTATATTGATTTCTCAGAACAAAAGAATTACAAGTCTGAATGACTCACTTTTATTCAAGCTTCTTGTTAACGTAGCACCATTGAAAATAACGTATTTGGCTGTATTTATATTCACCGTCTGAATTATAAAAATATCCAGGACAGAAGGACTGTCTAAGATTATCCTGAAAACTTTTCCAGCATTTGAACTTTCTGAGAGAAAGATGTTTTTTTGCTCACTTTGATATCTTCTCATTTTGATTTTAGATTGAGCAAGCTATAGGAGCTATTTGAAAATGGAGTGGAAGTGAAAGATATAAGAAGACAAATTATAGAGCACTGGAATTTGATAACATTCACATTGATATTGTATTGTCCTTAAAACAAAAAATGCATGTGATTGCAACACATGGTGATGTAGCATTGCAGGTGCATGGAATATTGCTTCCAACATATATCTCCACTGAAGTTAACAAAACCTAATAATCAATTAATAGCTAGACAAAACTACCAATTTAAGGAAAGAGTTTATGGAGTTCTTAAATATACATTTGAACACATAATCATTCAAATTAGAGACAGGAGTCGTCTGCTTGAATATGTTTCTGTTTTCAATAAGGTAAAATCTGACTATAATTTCAAGTTTGTTTTCTTACTTACCCTAGTAATCTTTCAATCATTGATGAAGAATCTATCAACCTCCATCTTAACAAAAATTCAAAGACACTTGCTCCACCACTCTTTGAGGAAGTGTTTCAAAGACTGACTGTGATCTTAGAGAATAAAATGAACATTTCTCTGTCTTGAAACTGCCATGTTGAGATAACAATCATAGTAACGATGTTCCTGCAGAATGTCAAAGCAGACTCAAAGGGATGAATAGGTGTGTTTGTATGTATGTTAAATGGGTGATCCGTTTTTTTAAAGTGGTTAGCTAAATTCAAGATACTCCTACAAGAGAGTCGGAACAACATTTCATCAAAAATAAATCCATACAATTCTAGTAAATCTTTTCTAATTTGCTTTCAATGCATTTATATTTTTTCTTCAATATGGAGACCAGTACTGTAGATAAAACTCCAGATGTGGTCACACCATTGCCAAGTGTAACTTCAGTATATCCTGACAACTTTTGTGTTTAATTCTATTCCCAATAAACAATAACATGCTGTCTGCTTTCCTGGTTGCTTGGTTGTCCTGGATATTAGCCTCAGAGAACGCTGCTGTGCCTGATTTGTTTGTAGTTTACATCAATGATATTGTTGAGAAAGTAGAAGGAATCATTAATAAGTTTGCACATGACGGTAAAGTGGATGATTTCTTAGATAGTGAAGATGGTAATCAAAAATTACAGCAGGATGTTGATCACGGGACAAGTGGGCTGAGGAATAGTTAATGGAGTTTAATGCAGACAATTGTGAGGTGTTGCATTTTGTGAAGTCAAACCAGGGCAGGAGCTTCATAGTGAATGACACAGATCTGGGGAATGTTCTAGTGGAGAGGGAGCTCGGAGCGCAGCTATCTAGTTCCTTGAAACTGACGTCACATGTACATTGGGTGGTCAAGAAGACTTTCAGTTCATTGGCCTTCATCAGTCAGGGTACTGAGTACAAAAGTTGTGATGTTATGTTACAGTTGTACATGAGATTGGTGAGGCCGTATTTGGAGTATTGTGTTCAGTTTGTTCACCCTGCTTTCAGGAAGGATGTTGTTAAGCTAGAAAGAGGGCAGAGAATATTTACAAGAATGTTGTGCCCACTAAAATTATTCATATGCTTCATGATCTTACTAATTTGTGCTCAAGAGAGGAAAGCAGGGCTACTTTCTTCAGATCCACCTCATCTGCATCTAGCCATCAAATGTGCTGTAACCATTCCATCATTTGACTGAGAATGGTTTTCCAGAATTAATGGAGTCCGCGGACCAGTTGTATGATACATTCATGTAAGTGAATAACTGAACAGTGATCAAAAGATATTAAATATTCTCTGTAACTGCTACAAATATTTCCATTCTGATCAAAAGTCACCTACATTTCAGATCTTTATGTTAATATTTTTTTGATCTATAAATGTAATCCTTATTTAGTGTAATTTAATTTAAAGAGTGGTTACCAATACTTTATTTGCTTGAACCACCGGAATAAACATTTTGAATCTTGCATTATTCAAGGGATTTCCAGATGATATGACATATTAAGCAGTTTAATAATCGTTCAATAATTCTAATGAATCTGTTAATCAGATAAAATAAGATAGTGCTTATATCAAATTCATTTTGTAAATATGATGTGATAAGACAAAGGAATCATCTTAATTAACTGACCTAGAAGTAGAAAGCTAATATAGAACTGAAAATAAATAACATTACATTGAACAGAGCTGGCAGTGATTTATATCATGATGTAATTTTGGAGTGTGGTTCATTATTGGCATTAGTCATGATCTGCAATGATTAAACAAAGAACAAAAGTTTTCAAAATTGCAATGATATTTTTTCTAGAAGTTCACATACCCAACTAATTAAAAAATCTTCATTTTCACCGCTAAAATTAAACACGACATTCAAATGACTAATCATGTAGGTTTCTAATTTTCCATACATCAGACTAAATGCTGTATTCAATGTCCCACCACTTAATACATTCTGTTTTGAAGTTAAAATAAAACATGCCCTTCAAATGAATAAAATTAAACATACCCTTCAAATGTATAATCATTGAAGGTTCATTGAATTTTCATATAGAGTTACAATAATGGTGTAGCCGCCATTCAAATGACATAGTTATTTTTACTGTTTTCACATGGTCCTTTCAAAACCTGATTAAATATTGTATTCAATGCCTCACCGTTTATTGGATTGTGATTGAACACAAATAAGTGGAAATTTTAACTGTTCAGTTAAACAATTGGTTAAAATATTGACATCTGTAAAACAATAAAAATATTAATTATAAGCATTCATTTTTCAATAAGATTATCGCTTTAAACTAACGAGATTTCATGAAAAATGACCTTCAGTCTGAAGAAGGGTTTCGGCCCAAAACGTTGCCTATTTCCTTCGCTCCATAGATGCTGCCGCACCCTCTGAGTTTCTCCAGCAATTTTGTCTACCTGAGATTCATGAAATGATGGAAAGATGTATTTTAAATTAATTACACTATTCAAGTTAAATAAATAGCAAATAAGTATAACATTTAATAATTTATAATCTAAAAAATCACATTTAATGAACTTGCACACTGTGGTATCTTTCACTGAATCATAGTTATAGTTATAAGGGGATACAGCATGCAAACAGGTTATTTGGTCATCTAATCTGCCCCAATCATCAACCATTCATTTTACAATAATCCCATTTTTCAAAAACAATTTGCATATCCTCTTGCACCCCTTCCCGATTGTACCACTCACCTACCTACTTGGGACAACTTATAGTGGAGAACTAGACCGTTGGAACCATATAAACCATATAACAATTACAGCACGGAAACAGGCCATCTCGGCCCTTCAAGTCTGTGCCGAACACTTATTTTCCCCTAGTCCCATCTACCTACACTCAGACCATAACCCTCCATTCCTTTCCCATCCATATACCTATCCAATTTATTTTGAAATTATAAAATCGAACCTACCTCCACCACATCCACTGGAAGCTCATTCCACACAGCTACCACTCTTTGAGTAAAGAAGTTCCCCCTCATGTTACCCCTAAACTTCTGTCCCTTAATTCTCAAGTCATGACCTCTTGTTTGAATCTTCCCTACTCTCAATGGGAAAAGCTTATTCACGTCAACTCTGTCTATCCCTCTCATCATTTTAAAGACCTCCATCAAGTCCCCCCTTAACTTTCTGCGTTCCAAAGAATAAAGACCTAACTTGTTCAACCTTTCTCTGTAACTTAGTTGCTGAACTCTGTAACTTAGTGGGAGACCTGGTCCCCCAACACAACCCATTCCCCAATGCAATATTCCACCACTCACCTGTTCCCCCAACGCAACCAGATGTTCAGTAGTACATGCAATTAGTAGGACTGCATGTTACAATCCCTAAGGTTTTTTGATTTGATCCAGATGTTCATATTGATTAGCAGGACTGGATGTTACAATCCCTAAGGTTTTTCACTACAATTGACATTTGGTATTTTTGGGATGACCACTAGGTGGTTTTGCTACCAATCAGACACCAACACACACAGGGAAAATATAAAAGCTCCACATAGATACACAGCTGATGTGTGGCAATGGCACTGCTAACTGTGCCACTATAAGTTAAATTAAATTTGTGCCCACAATGGTTAGTTGACCAATTTCTTTGCTGCTTTAAAGCCCAGTTGAAAACATTGAAAAGTGTGAAATCATAGTTGTCTTTGCCATTAATCCTTTGTTAATTATTCGTTAAAAAGAAGTATACTGCTGCACCCTTGAGAAATTGGTAAACTATTGAAACTTGGACCTGGGCTTGCCTTCCTTCACAGCCTTCATCCTCTGTGGAGTGACCACCAAGTGCCATCTTGTAGTAACTGTAGATATTAAGTATTTTGAGGTCAGGAGTCAGACTATGCAACAAAATTGTAGGATGACCATGCAACGCGTTTATGAGTGATTCAGAAATTATAACATGACTAATCAAGATCTCACAGACTTAGACTAGATATACTTTATTAAAAGGACGAAAAACCTACCAATGACAGCATAACACAAATTGATGTCAGAAATCGGGATGACCAACGCGATAGAGTTCCTTACAGCGCCAGAGACTGGTTTGACCTTCACCGGGTGCTCCACTGCTAGTGCTGGTCGGCATGGATTCGGTGGGTCCAAGAGCCTCATTCCATGCTGTATCTCTAAACCAAAAACTAAACTAAAAAGATGCTGTTCCACTGTTTGGTCTCTGAGAAATCAGATGAATTCATGAAAAAAACCGTTTACACTAAGTAATTTTTATAATTTGGTGATCAGAATTGTATTTAATTCTGTAAGATTCCTCAATGTTGAGCCCAACATTTCAATTCCATCTCTTTAGAAATAAGCCAGAGTATTTGTGTTGCTTTATGGTATTGGGCAGGATGTATTTGTATGCCATTTTCCCCATTGTTTCTCTACCCCAGCTGGGCTTTCATTCCCCCAATAAGTGACTTCTCTATTCTCTCCTTTCAAAATATACTGGCTTCCATTTAGTTTTGTGAAACAATGTAATTATATGCTATCCTACAAGTTTATTAAACGTTATCGCATACTGTGCTGACACCTACTCTGTATTGAAACTTTCTTCCCCCACAATTTGGGTTTACAGTGTCCCCAAATTCCCATTGCAATATCCACTCTGACAAAACCTCTCTAGTATGTAATCAATGCTGGATCCATTTTCAAATATTTATCACTCTCTAACTGGGCTTTGGGCAAAAGATAAAACATATTCAATTGTTGAGTATAACATTGAACAAGGAGATTAAAAATGTCACTGAGAAAGCCAGAGTGTAGTGAGAATCTTTCCTGACAAATTAACACGAATGACTCAATAGATTTTCCCAACTTTTTTTGCCTGATATGCATTCATTCTAAAATTTTTGTTGGCTTCCTCAAAAGGTAAATATTACTATCTTTATTTGCCGCAATTACAACAGTGGCAGTAATTGCATTTATTTTAGTGATTGAACTATTCCGTATCACTTGCTCATTGACCTAGCATATTTATTCCCATCATTATATTCCGGAAGTGGAGGCGCTGTTAACAGCTGCGGCTTGCCTGCAGTCCGTCTGTCTTTACTTTTTTCTGTTGTTTTTTTTGTCTTGTCTCGAGACGGAGACTAAGACTTTGCCTCCATCACAGTGAGGATGTGGTTGGTGAACTCACTGTGGTGGATGTTTAATTTGTGTTTATTGTATGTTTTGTTTTTATTGGTTCTGTGTATGACTGCAGGCAACATAATTTTGTTCAGACTGAAAGGTCTGAATGACAATAAAGGAATCTAATCTAATCTAATATTTTATAAAATAACAAATAATAAAACTGCAATTTCATGGGACCTCAGTTCCTGCCAACATCTGCTCCTTGCTGTTTTTCTGAATTGAGATTATTTTGATGAGTTTCCTGATGAAAACAATGGGTGGTTCCTGCTTCATCAAGCTCATTAACTGGGTTGTTGCTGATTCTATTGACACGAGCAGTTAGGAGGTGATATTTGGATTGATTGTCATTCAACTGTATTGTCAACATTTCCTTGTATTTACAACCTTATTATTGGCAAAATAAAAATTGATTCCTTCTAATTCAAACTCCTTAAAGGAAACTCATTAGATCAAAACCAAAGAATTTTAATGGTTTCTGTGGCAACAGCTTGGTGACCTGATTGACCAGGCACTGTCCTCCATGGGATAATTTTCCTTCGCCTTGAGGTCATAAGGTCAAAAGGTCATGTGATAGAACTAGAATTAGGCCATTCGGTCCATCAAGTGTACTCTGCCATTCAATCATGGCTGATTTATCTCTCCCTTCTAACCCAATTCTCCTGTCTTCTCCCCATAACCTCTGACACCTGTACTAATCAAAAATCTATCTATCCCTGCCTCAAAAATATGCACCCACTTGGCCTCTGCAGCCTTCTGTGGCAAAGATTTCCACAGATTCATCACCCTCTGACTAAAGAAATTTCTCCTCGTCTCCTTCCTAAAAGAACGTCCTTTAATTGTGAGTCTATGACCTCTGGTCCTAGACTCTCCCACTAGTGGAAACATCCTCTCCACATCCACTCTATCCAAGTCTTTCACTATTCTATATGTTTCAATGAGGTCCTCTATTCTTCTATACTCTAGCGAGTATAGGACCAGTGCCGACAAATGCTCAACATAGGTTAACAATCATTCCTGGGATCATTCTTGTAAACCTCCTCTGAACCCTCTCCAGAGCCAGCAATTCCTTCCTCAGATACAGTATGGTGCCTAAAATTGTTCACAATATTCCAAATGCAGCCTTACTAGCGCCTTATTGAGCCTCAGCATTACATCCCTGTTTTTGTTTACAAGCCCTCTTGAAATAAATGCTGGCATTGAGTTTCCTATCTTTACTACCATTTTGATTTGCAGATTAACTTTTTGGGAATCCTGCACCAGCACTCCCAAGTCCCTCTGCACCTCCAATTTCTGGATTCTCTCCGCATTTAGAAAATAGACCACGCCTTTATTCCTACCGCCAAAATGCATAACTCCACACTTTGCTACACTATATTCCATCTGCCACTTCTTTGCCCACTCTCCCAAACTGTCCAAGTCCGTCTCCGGAGTCCCTGCTTTCTCTATACTACCTGCTCTTCCACCTATTTTTGTATCATCCGCAAACCTGCCCACGAAGGATTCAATCCCCTCGTCCAAATCATGAATATACAACGTGAAGAGTAACGGGCTCCTGCAACAGTAGAGTTGCTGCCTTACACCAAATGCAGCACCGGAGACCCGGGTTTGATCCTGACTACAGGTGCTGTCTGTACGAAGTTTGTACGTTCTCCCCGTGACCGCGTGGGTTTTCTCCGAGATCTTCGGTTTCCTCCCACACTCCAAAGATGTATAAGTTTGTAGGTTAATTGACTTGGTAAAATGTAAATTGTCCTTAGTGTGTGTAGGATAGTGTTAATGTACAGGGATCACTGGTTGGTGCCGGCTTGGTGGACCGAAGGGCCTGTTTTCGCGCTGTATCTCTAAACTAAAACAAACTCTGCTAGTCACTGGCAGCCAACCAGAAAAAGCCTCCTTTATTGCCGCTGTTTGTCTTCTGCCTTCCAGCCAACCTGCTATCCATGCTAGTATCTGACCTTTGATACTCTGGGCTATCATCTTCCTCAGCAGCCTCACATGTGGCACCTTACCAAAGGCTTTCTGAAAATCTAATTTACTGACTCTCCTTTGTCTCTCCTGCTATTTACTTCTACAAAGAATTCCAGCAAATTTGTCAAGCAAGGCCTCCCCTTCACATTTTATTGTACTCCGTAACCTCAACCTTTATAATGGACTCCAAAATCTTACCAACCACCGAAGTGAGATTAACCGGCCTATAGTTCCCACTATTCTGCTTTGCTCCCTTCTTGTGGAACGGGGTAATATTGGCAATTGTCCAATCATCTGGGATTTCGCCTGTCTCTAGAGATTCTTGAAATATCACTGTCAATACCTCCACAATCTCTAAAGCCACCTCTTTCAGAACCTTAAGGTGCAGCCCACTTGGTCCAGGTAAATTATCCACCTTCTTCTCTTTCAGCTTCCCAAGCACCTTCTCCCTAGTAATAACCAATCCATTACCTTCCAACCCCTGACTCTCTTGAATTTCAAGCACATTACGGGTGTCTTCCACTGTGAAGACTAATGCCAAAAAGTTATTTAACTCCTCTGCAATATCTTTATTCCCCATTATCACTTCTCCTGCCTCATTCTCCAGTGGTCCAACTTCCACTCTTGCCTCTTTCTTACTCTTTATATAACTGAAGAAACTTGCTATCCTCTTTTATATTATTGGCTAGCTTACCTTCGTATTTCATCTTTTCTACCCTTATTGCCTTTTTAGTTACCTTCTGTTGTTCTTTAAAAGTTTCCCAATCCTCTGGTTTCCCACTAATCCTTGCTATGTTATAGGCCTCTTCTAGATTTATACTGTCCTGACTTCCCTTGTCAGCCACGGTCGCCTCTTTATTATTCCAATATTCCTGCCATTGAGTGGAATGAGCCATACTACAGTTGCTGTACCTCTCATCTCTTCCAATAACCAGGCAATTCTAAAAGTGTTGAGGAATGCTCTAATAAAGCCTTTGAGGAGCTTTGCCAAGGCAACGGTCAGTGCTCCAAAAATGCCATTAAATAAACTGATGAGCTCCCTCCAAGCACCTCACATCCTCTGTGAGCGCTCACTTGAAATGAACCCTGACCTCACTTTCTTTGTGCGTCTGACTCTCGAATGCAGGGCAGTTTCTTTGCATTTCAAAACAGTCTGAAAGACATTTAGTTAACTGGAAGGGAATAATTCTGGAGCAGCCTGGGGTAGTCTTCCTTTTCTCGGTGATATTGGCTTTTGTTCTGTGTTGGATTCCATCCTTACTGATGCATCTTGTCATATCCTGTTGCTATTAACTCCCTAGCCACTAATTGGACGAGAGGGGATAAGGGGAATATCTTCGGTACCCATTCAAGCTGCCTCAGAGACTTTCAGAGCTTCTACTTTCATAAAGCTTCAGCACACAGTCTTTCAATGAATATTTTCTTTATTGTAGATATAAAACAGTAAGATACATCCAAGGTTTTCCGACTTGTTCCAGCAATCTTCTTCGAACTCCAGCGCATTGCTTCAGATACTAGAAAACTCCTCGTGTCTTCTTCTTCACATGAGGCTTGACATGCTTGACCTGTGGCTCGACATGACATGGTCGAAGGATAAACCTTCTCCCTCTCCTGTCCAAAACGAATTCTCAACTAAACTAACACGCAAGCAGTTAAGCTGCATAAACACGCCCCAAGACACGTCATAAAATCCCACCCACATTATAACGGGCTGGCTAAAATTTAAAGGAACATGCCATCCACAATGACATGCAAAATAGGCCAAATGGCCACTACATACCGGCCCCTAATTGTTCCGAATACATAATGAGGCAATTACCAAATAACATCAAAAAAGTGGCCATTAAGGCTTAACATACATCAAAATCAAAATATCAGGGAATAAAACCCTGTGGCTCCCTCGTCAGGAAATCAAACCGCGATCGCCCGCATGCTAGGCGTGGATACTAACCACTATACTAATGAGGAAAAAATAGCATGCACTATATATCTGCAATCACAATTCTTTCTCGACTCTTCCATCTTCGCTTTCGCCTTCTAGAAGCAAGCACAACTTAGTTATTGGTCTTATTAAAACATTGTTTTTTGTTTTCAGTCGCACTATACGTACCAAACCCTGAACATCAGGCATGATTTCCAGTATTCTACCCATTAACCAAGAACCTCTAGATGCTGTAGAGTCAGCCACCAACACAATGTCGCCTGGAACTTGATTTCCTTTTCCCTTTCCGCAGGATTCTTCTCCAAGATACTTTCTGTTATTTGTTTCTTTTCCCGAATTTTCATCAACAATCTTGTTTTTATTTTAAGAAACCAGGCTACCGATGTTCTCAATTTATTCCATGATGAAAAGTGGGTAATTAAACTATTCACGGTGTCATATGAGTTTTTTTCAATCACATTCACCGAAATGTTTTGTTTAATTTCCGGATCTGTTGTAGAGATTTCAAATCCGAGTTCAAGCTTTGGCCATTCTCTACTTGGCTTACTAAGAAACTTTGGCCCATTGATCCATCTCTTGTTATTAAGAAAGCAATTTGCTGTTTGTCCCCTAGAGGCTTCATCCGCAGGATTTTCCTTTGTATTAACATATCTCCATTGAGAAACATTAGTAGCTCCTAGTACAAAGGAAACTCTATTTGCAACAAATGTCATAAAACGTTTGCTTTCATTGTTAATGTATTTCAAAACCGTAGTACTATCGGTCCAGAAGGTAGATTCTTCCAGTTGAAATTGCAGTTCCTTTTTCAGCATTATGTCAATTTTCACAGCTAAGACTGCTGCTGTAAGTTCCATTCTGGGAATCGTCATTTGCTTCAATGGTGCTACTCTGGCTTTTCCCATTACGAATGCAACATGCACTCTTTTGTTTACATCTTGTAGTCTTAAGTATGAAACAGTCCCATAACCACTTTCGCTGGCATCCGAAAAGTGATGCAGTTGCGCATTTCCGATATTACCAATGGTTTTAGGCTTTATACACCGATCTACCTTAAACGTTGACATTTTTTTGGAGGTCTTTTAACCATTCTGTCCAACTGTGCGAGGATGTTTGAGTTATACTCTCATCCCAACCAAGTTTTTCTCGACACAGATTCTGTAAAATTAACTTGGCTAGCAGTGTAAATGGTGCCAGAAATCCCAAAGGATCATATACTGAACCAATCACAGATAAGATACCCCTTCTTGTGCATGGTCGTTCCTGAATTGACAATTTAAACTTAAACACATCCGTTTCCACACACCAGTGCAGTCCCAGTGCCCTTTCCATTGGCAAGTTGTCTTTGTCTAAATCCATCACCTTGGTTTCTTCGGCTCTGTCATCTGGTGGAATGCTTTCCAAAACAGCACGACTGTTGCTAACCCACTTGGTAAGTACAAATCCTCCCTTATTGCAGAGAGAGGTTAGGTGCTTCACTATTTGAATTGCCTCTAACTCGGTAGATACGGATTTTAGGCAATCGTCCACATAAAAATTATTTTTCAAAGTGGAAATTACCTCCTCTGGGAAATAATCTTTATTATCCTCTGCGGTTTTCCTCAAAGCGAAATTCGCACAACTTGGAGATGACACTGCTCCGAAAAGATGTACTTTCATTCGGTAATCAACAAGGTCTTGCTGCACATCCCCTTCAGGCCACCATAAGAATCGCAGATAATCAATATGTTTACCAGTTACTTTCACTTGATAAAACATTGCTCTGATATCAGCCATCAAAGCTATCGGTTCTTGCCTAAATTTGATGAGAACTCCAAGGAGCGAGTTAGTAAGGTCTGGACCTTGCAGTAATTCACTGTTAAGTGATGTCCCTTTAAAGACTGCCGCGCAGTCAAAGACCACCCTCAATGTCCCTTTCTTCGAGTGGTACACCCCATGGTGCGGAATATACCAGATCTCTCCATCATCTCGATATAGTTGATTCATTGGTATCCTTTCAGCATAATCGTTATTAATCATATTCTGTAAGAAGGATGTATATTCCTCTTGGAATTTCGTGTTCTTAACAAATTTACGTTTCAAACCATGAATACGCTGTTCAGCCATATAGCGATTATTTGGTAAATTAACACTTTCCTTCTTGAAAGGTAAATCCAAACAATAATGTCCATTTTTCATCTTAACTGAATGGTTCATAATATCTAAGAATTTCAATTCTTCTCTAGACATTTCTTCATGTTCTTGGCTGGTACTTTCATTGAAGTCATGATTATATTGCTTCATTAACAGCTTTTCCAATTTACCTGTAGATATTTGGTTAACAGCAACAGCACGGCAATTCATTTTGCTGGTGCTTTCCTTATTCTTACCCAAGGAGCCATAAATAACCCATCCTAGTAGGGTCTTCATAGCATACGGTCCATCCCCTTGGCTCCTAATTATCTGTACAGGTTCTAATGCTCTCAGGGCATTCGTTCCAATAAGTAAGTCAATATCAGAATTTATCTTTGTTATTTTGACTTCTTTCAGGTAAGGCCATTGCTGTAAGTCTTCACATCTGGGTACATTTTGACGACCAACAGGCATTGTTTCATGTGTGAAAACCTCTGAAATTGGAATAAAATTATCTTCATCCAAACTGGATATCTCCATATTTGTTATATAATAACTCTGGTAATCCTTTTCTTTATTCATGGTACGCATTTGAATTTTAACTTTCTCTCCAGTAATGTCCAACCTTCTCATCAAATTCTCTGTGCAAAAAGTAGCTGAACTCCCATGATCCAGAAATGCATATGTTTGCAACACTACATTAGTTTCCCTATTTCTCACTTGTACTGGTAAAATAGAGAAAATGCATGCTTTCTCTCCGGCCCCAATATGTGCAGTTACTTGAGGCGAGGTGATAGCATTTACATCCGCTGACTCCTTTTTCTGCTCAGTATGATCTGGCTCTTTCTTTACAGTATGAAGCACATCAGGATGATTCTGCTTACATTTGTCACAAACTATTGGACACTTACAGTCTTTTACCATGTGCCCCTTCTTTAAACATCCATAGCAGATTCCATTCCTTTTTAAAAAGTCCATCTTTTTTTCATATTTCTTTTCCTTAAATTTACGACACCATCTTATGGTGTGACCTACTTCATCACAAAATGGACAGAATTCATTCTTTCTGGTCGGTGCATCCTCTTTGGCACCACCCAACACCTTCTCAGGTATTATATTGGTAGCAAAATTGCTTTTCTTAGGCCCTGTCTTTTGTTTAGTTTTGACATAGGTAGAACCCTTATAAATTGCAAGTGGCTTGGCTTCTTCAATAATCCCGCTGCATGAATCTGACATGTACCGTACTTCTCTTTCTAAATATTCCACCAGGTCTGGTAGCCTGGCTACTTGTTTGCTCTTATCACGTAATTTACCAGCCCTATCTCTCCACTTTTCTCTCATTCTTCTGGGCAACTTGCTAATGATGATTCTCATATTACTTGAAAGATTAATTTCCTCCATATAGCCAAGATTTTTCATCGAGCTGCAACATCTTCTCAGAAATATTGCATATTCACTCAATTTATCCACATCTTCTGGCTTGATTTCTCTCCAATCATGGGCCCTTTCAATGTATGCATTCGCAATCCTCTGTTCATCACCAAAACGTTCCTTCAATAATCTTCTCGCCTTTTTATAGCCCTGGTTGTCTGGCTCCATCTGACAACTTTCCACAAGCCCTTTCACCTTTCCTTGTGTGTACTTCACCAGAAACCGTAAGCGCTCTTCTTCATCCTCAACTTTCTTCTCTAATACCTCTTCCAGTGCCCTCACGAAAGTTTCATATTCTAAAGGATCTCCAGCATATGTAGGAATTTCAACTGGTGGCAAAATGAGAGATTTATTTCGTCGAGCTATAATCTCGTTGAATTCAGATTGCTTATGCAGCAGTGCCAATAGACCAACCTGGCTCCCTTCTCCTTGGTCCACTGGTCCTTCTCGAGTTTGTACGGATGTTCTTATAGTAGCTAGTTTCGGTCTAGCACCCATTTGCTGAGCTGAAGGTTCACTCAACCTATTTAGGTTTTCCAATCCAAGGTATCCTGTGGACTTTGACCGTGGAATCGATTCAACTGCCAATTCACTCTGAGCAGGTCTGGCTCTCTGTCTAGAGCTTATCGCCTTTGATGATCTAGAGCTGCATCTAGACCCTTCACTTTCCAGTATGTCCCTTCTGGCTTTAGCCACCTTCAACTTTGTATCTAATTCCAGTTGTTCCTGACATCGCGCCATTTCTTCTTGCTGACGGGCCATCTGTTGCGTCATCTCTTCTTGCTGTCGGGCCATCTGTTGCTCATCTTGCTGTCGGCCATCTCATCTTGCTGTCGTTGCATCTCTCTTCTTGCTGTCGGGCCATCTCATGTTTTTTCTTCATAGCATCCGCTTCTATTGAGAGCGCTGCTAACTCAGCCTTTGCTCCCAAACGAGCAGAAGCCCTCGAAACCGAACTGGCTAAGCTACCAGATTTACGGCCTGATCTTTGTGAAGATACATTTGAGATACTATCTCCCGGTTCTATTTCATCACCTTCTTCTTCTGGCTTAGTATCTTCTTTTCTGCTACCTTTACTTTTGCTAACTTGCTCTAACCATCCTTCTACAACTTCTTTGGATTCATCATAATACTCCGTATTTTCACAATCCCACTTTAAATGTCTTTCACGCTCCTCTTGAGAACGCTCTGCCTCCAGCAGTATGTCCTGCTTCTCTTTCAGCTCATGGTTAAGGCTACTTATCAGGCGTAATTTCTCTTCCACCTTGTCCTGGTTCTCTTCTGATTCCATGAGTGTCTTCACACTTTCAAACAGCCTTCTAATCTTCTTCCCCAACTTGTTCCTATCCAATTCAGCCTCCTTGAGAACATGACTTCGACCTTTCTCAGTGAGTTTAAGTTGTCTGGCTGGTCTTTCTTCACCACCATGTGGCTCTTCTGGCATAGCTCTGCCCTCATCTTCCTTCATGATTTAAAAGAGGTCTTGGCAGATTGCCAAGTCTTTAAATTAGTCGAAAAAAGTCTCTGCTTCTGAGTGACTTTGTTATTATCAACAATTTCTTCCAAAACTAAAACATACTGATAATGTAGAGAACCTCTCTCTAATTCCAGGTGCAAAATAAATGATGCTAATTCCAATGGAATGCTCCTTTATCTCTTTGATTCAAAACAATCCAAGGTCGGTCTGCCTTTCCCAGACACGCTGGAGAAAACAGCTTGTTGAGCTCTATTACAGAATTCTTTCAATTAAAACCGTAATTTTAATTCAAAAGGTAATAATCAATTCGTACTCACAATTCAGTGATACGTCTTCCGATGCGTTCCGATGCTGTTGATAGACCTCAAGGCTCTTCCTGGCCGAGATCTTCTTCAGTTCCACGATTGGAACCAATCTTCTTTGGCTGCACCTCTCCTAGGTCTTAGCCTTCGTCCTGCTCTGGCCGCACCTCTCCTAGGTCTTAGCCTTCGCACTTCGATCTTCTGTCCCTATCTCAGGGACTGGTATTTACCCCCGCCGGAGGTTCGCTTTTACTTATCTTCTTCTGTCCCAATCTCTGGGACTGGCAATTACCCCCTGCCGGAGGTATCCTTCGACTTAATGTAGCGGCAGATTTTTCAGATCTTTCAGGAAATTAACTCCCTAGCCACTAATTGGACGAGAGGGGATAAGGGGAATATCTTCGGTACGCATGCAAGCTGCCTCAGAGACTTTCAGAGCTTCTACTTTCATAAAGCTTCAGCACACAGTCTTTTAATGAATATTTTCTTTATTGTAGATATAAAACAGTAAGATACATCCAAGGTTTTCCGACTTGTTCCAGCAATCTTCTTCGAACTCCAGCGCATTGCTTCAGATACTAGAAAACTCCTCGTGTCTTCTTCTTCACATGAGGCTTGACATGCTTGACCTGTGGCTCGACATGGTCGAAGGATAAACCTTCTCCCTCTCCTGTCCAAAACGAATTCTCAACTAAACTAACACGCAAGCAGTTAAGCTGCATAAACACGCCCCAAGACACGTCATAAAATCCCACCCACATTATAACGGGCTGGCTAAAATTTAAAGGAACATGCCATCCACAATGACATGCAAAATAGGCCAAATGGCCACTACACATAGTACATAACGGGGGAAGAGAAAAAAAAGAAAAAGTTTAATAAATAACAAATATAGTGCAATAATAATAAAGTCTTTTGCAGTTCAGAGTTCAGAGTTTATTTGTTGTTGTGTTTAATAGCCTGATGGCTGTAGGGAAGAAGCTGTTCCTGAACATGGACGTTACAGTTTTCAGGCTCCTGTACCTTCTTCCTGATAGCAATGGTGAAATGGGTGTGTGGCCAGGATGGTGTGGGTCTTTGATGATTTGGCTTCCTTTTTGAAACAATTTTTGCCTTCCACAGCGGGGATGTCAAAACAAGTGATGGACTGGGCAGTGGTCACAACTTTTTGTTGTCTTTTTTGCTCCTGGACGTTCAAGTAGCCGAACCAGGCCATGATGCAACCAGTCAGAATGCTCTCCACCGTGCACCTGTAGAAGTTTAGGAGAATCCTCTTCGACATGCCGAATCTCCGTAATCTTCTCAGGAAGTAGAGTCGCTGATGTGCCTTCTTTATAATTGCATCAGTGTGCTGGGACAAGGAAAGATCTTCGGAAATATGCACACCCAGGAATTTGAAGTGTTTGACCCTCTCCACCATCGTCTCATTGATCAACAACAACAACAACAATCAGTTTTATTCGTCACATTGCACATAAAGTGCAAGTGAAATGAATTTGTCAGCAGCGGTACAATAATAAATGTGATGTGAACAGGATTGTAAGTCCTCATCCTTCCCCTACCAAAGTCTGCAATCAGTACCTTGGTCTTACTGATGTTGAGTGCCAGGCACCATTTAGTCAGTCGGTCAATCTCACTTCTATACTCTGACTCGTCCCCATCTGTGATTCGTCCAACAACAGTGGTGCCGTCAGCAGACTTGATGATAAAGTTTGCACTATGTCCGGCTACGCAGTCATGGGTATAGATTGAGTAAAGCAGGGGGCTGAGCACACAGCCTTGAGGTGCTCCCGTGCTAATTGTTACTGAGGATGAAGTGTTTTCGCCAATTCGAACAGACTGTGGTCTGTGGATCAGGAAGTCGAGAATTCAATTGCAGATAAATGCGCAGAGACCCAGTTTCATGAGCTCGGTAACCAGCTTTTTTAAATTTTATTTTTTTATTCAATTATTAAAAAAATAATATTACACTACAATAAAACAAACCAGATCCCACCACCATAATACAATACAAACAAATATCCTTAATTAACTACTGTACAATTATCTTACACTCCTTGTCAAGGATGCATTCAACACCCTGCGGAGCTCAGCGGTCCCGGAACTCCCCCAGGGCGTATTCCCTTTCTAACCTCACCCAGGCACGGACATAACCCCGGAAAAGGGGCAGGCAGCCGGCTCGGGTAGAGCCCTCCACTGCCTGGCACCTTGACTCGCGGATGGCCAGCTTGGCCAGGCCCAGGAGCAACCCAACCAGGACACCACAAGACAATTGTGAGCAAGGTGGTCCAAAAATTGTAGCACTATCGTGTACTGTTTTGCCGTAGTTCTGGAATCACATACACATATACACATAGAAAATAACAAGATGAGAGTTTTAGTAATATATAGATGTAGATTCAGATCACTGGCAAATTAAGTGAATCTGAAGAGGAATGATGTAACATCCCCGTGGAGAAATGTTTTCAAGTTCTTCTGTGCAGTTTCTATGATTATGTACGATCAAGAGATTTATTTCAATTTTTTTTGGTTTCACTTCTTTCGGAAATTTCAAATACATTTTTGACTTCTAGTTTCCTTTTCCAATTTAGGTTGCTGGATTTTTGGAACAGACACCATAGACAAATGAATCAGAAATGCTGCCAAAGCGGTTAGAATATATCTAAAATGCAAAACAAATCTGCAATTGCAGGAAATCTGGAAATAACACACAAAAAAATACACTTAATTCACATCTGGTCAGCTGGCACAGTTTGGAGGCAAGAGGTTATTTAGTGTCCCACTGTTGCTTTGATTTTTTTCAGCATTTGAGTCAGTCAGACACACACATGCAGAAAGGAACAGGAGAGGGGGGAAAGCCAAAAGAAGAAATACTCTGCAGGCATCATAACAAATCAAGTCAATTCAGTAATGTAGTGATGCTAAAAATAAATCAGTGAATTTTTCATTATTCAGAAAGCCAGTAAAATGTATGGAAAAAGAAAAGATGTAAAGCCAGGAGAAGTTAGGCATTTAAGGAAAATAACTTTGACCGTGAGATTGCAGCAAAAGGGTGAAATCAAGTGCCTAGATCTGAAATGTCTGAGAGAATGGAAGAACACAAGTTAACAGGAGCAGATGTAGGCCACCTAGCCCCTCAAGTTTTTCTGTCAATTATGACAAGACAATTCTTTCAGCCTTGTGAATGTCTTCTGGATTGCTTAAATTTTTACTGTATTCTTTCTTAGATAAGGAGATCAAAATTGTGCACAGTAATCCTGGAATGACTACACCTACACCTAGTACAATTATAATAAAATATACGTATTTTTAAATTCCAACGTAATAAAAACAATGTGCTATTTGCCTTCTGAACTACTTGCTGTGGCTCCCTGTTAACGCTTGCATGTCATGCAGCCAAAGTATATTACAAAGGAACTTTTAAATGTGGGGAAATATGTGTCAATTTGATGTTCATTTGAAGAAAATAAGATTCATAAATATGATTGTATGACAATATTAGCCAAGTCATGGGTTTAAGGTAAAGGGGAAAAGATTTAATAGGAATCTGAGGGATAACTTTTTCACACAAAGGGTGGTTGGTGGGTGTATTGAACAAGCTGCCAGAGGGGGTAGTTGAGGCAGGGACTATCCCAACGTTTAAGAAACAATTAGATGTACATGGATAGGACAGGTTTAGAGGGATATAGACCAAATGTGGGCAGATGGGACTACTGTGTCACTCTATGACTATGACTAAGTGGTAGGTTTTTCAGAAACCTGGTGCCATTTTTTAGGTCAGCTTTGAAATTATAGTCTCGACACACCCAATGTAACACATTGGAATGGCTGAACTATGCTGCACACAGAACAAAAATATATGTTCATCTTCTGCTTGTACGTGAAGTAATGCCACTGGTCCATCAAAAGGCTTCTAAAATGGCATCAAATTCAAATGAGTTGCAAAGGCAAGGAATTTGTGGAATTCTCTGCCTCAGAAGGTAGTGGAGGCCGATTCAATGGATGCATTCAAAAGAGAGTTAGATAGAACTTAAAGATAGCAGAATCAAAGGATCTGTAAGAAGGCAGGAACGGGGTACTGATTGTTGTTGATCAGCCATGATCACATTGAATGGCGGTGCTGGCTCGAAGGGCCGAATGGCCATTCCTGCACCTATTGTCTATGTATCTATGTATTTATGTATCTGCAACAAAAGCACTCGCTGAAAATATCACGATGCAATCCCACTGCAATGGGAAATAATGGATTTGTGATCTGGGAAAAGGCACAAAGC